>NC_139598.1:7120561-7265561 GCF_946808225.1 Silurus aristotelis | reverse complement strand
AGTCCACCACTAAAACTGCCAACAATGGGTCCATAAGCATTGGAACTGGATCATGAAGCAGTGGAGTAAAGGTGGCCTGATCTAATGAGTCAAGTCCTCTTTTTTTCGTCATATAGACAGCTGGGTGCGTGTTTTTGCTTACCTGGAAAAAATATGGCAATAAGATGCAGTATGGGAATAGAGCAAGCTGGCAGAGGAAGTGTGATGCTCTGGGCAATGCTCTGCTGGACAATTATGGGTCCTGATATTTATGTGGATGTTGCTTTGACACATACCACCTACTCAACCATTGTTACAGATCAACTACACCCCTTCATGGCAACTAGAGTGGCCAGTGGTTTAATGGTGGTGTCCTCTTTCAGCAAAATAATGCACCCTGCCACACTTCAAAAATTATTCAGGAATCATTTGAGGAATATGAAAGAGTTCAAGATATTGGCTTGGCCTCCAAAGTCCCACTATCTTAATCTGAACAAGCATCTGTGGGATGTGCTGGATAAATAAATCCAATCCATGGAAGCCCCCAGCTCACAATTTACAGGACTGCTAACATCTTGGTACCAGATATCACACAATATTAGGCAGGTTATAAGTGATTAGTGTATTCTATGACTTTTTTGGTTTTAATTTAAAACCTCTACAACCCTGATCAGGCAGTTACTAAGGATGAATGAATGAACACTGCAAATGGATTACATTAAGGAATATGACCATTGTGTGTCCCATCATAGCTCAATGGTTGCTTTTAACTGCATGAAAGAAAAGCCTCTTTTTCACACAACTGTTGTTGTACACACCCTTTATGCACTAATCTAGTGTGCACTAGTTGATGCCCAGTGAATATACCTTGAGGTGAATTTATAAACATTCACTACCAACAGACAGGTTAGGTTTTTATATTATATGAATACTTTAAAAAAGATTCATAGCACAGGCCATGAGCAAAACCCTAGACCCCTAACTCTCTAATATTTTAATTAAAGCAACAGATCAATAAATTTGTTAAAAAATGTTAGCAGACAAAAAATGAAGTAAAGCAGGCATTAAGAACTTTAAAAAGTGCTCTTGTACAAGGATCCATTATATTCACATCTTATTTTACAATCAACTGAGGTTAAAGTGATGAGGCTATATCAGTGATGCCTTTAGCCTGAGACCTGATTTTCATTAAAACACAAAAATGGCAATGAAAAAGGAGTATTTCATTAGTTTATTTGTGTTGTAGATGAAATTAAACACACGATAATTGTCTAAATCTAATATAGGTCATTTAAAAGTTTTTCTATTTGAACTTTATAGTGTTCTCACTTTAATAATGAATCAGACAATGGCCACTTCACTGATACAAAGCTGTTTTCACAAAAGTAAGTTAAAATAAAGCAGTGAAATAAGGTACATCGCACACACACACAGAGCAAAAGAGGTAGAGAGCTGTAACAATACTGCTTGTTACTGAAGATAAATTTCAAATACCTACACATCCTACACAGAAGGAGATACATTTTCCTCTGTCCTGTATAGAAATGGGGTGTAATGTTCCTGTATAGAAACATCTAAAAATAGCTATAATTCCAATTTTTTGTACATAGCTATACCAGATCAAATCAAAGACTTTTACGTGACTAAGTTATTGAATGACATGGTGTGATGACAAAAAATTTTATAACAAAAATGAGAAAGAAAAACAAACATTTTCAAAAAAAAAAAAAACTCTCCAGTGTATTAGAGCTTGTTAAAGCTCAGTGATTAAGGCTCTGGGTTATCGACTTGAAATATGTGAAGAAAATAATTTCATGGTGCTTTAATGATTTAGATTAATTTCATCACTATTTATTTTTTTTTTGGTACCAGTATATGTGTGCTAGGGGAAGTGGTGCATTTGGGCACGCACTGAGTTGTTACTCATTTCCTCTCAGGGTTCTCTCAGCAACACCTTATGGACAGGCTTAGTCATCAAACATTTCACATGAAATTATCACAAGAGAGGCAGTATTGTGTTTTGGTGCCACGATAAAAAATAAAAATAAAAATAAAAACGCCGCCTCTACATCGATGACTGTATGCTTTTGGGATTTGAGGGAACAAAAGAACTTATTCTACAGGAAAGACTCTTTCAACCAGATATTGTGTAACAGTAATGTGTTATTATTGTAAAAATTAATCACAGAGTAGATATAAATATGAGATTAGTTTAATGGTGGTATAGTTGGGATGTGTATATTTCTCTTGGTGACTTGGGCTGGTTTGGATGTGCATTAGTGAGATTGGTTCTATGTGCAAAAAGCAGTGATGTTAGACCTAGAAATGTGCTTATGATCACAATGTTAAACATTTGCAATCATTTATTATGGAATGTATTAGCATTTACACAAGAAATATGGTATCTGTGGAAATCAGAGTAGTTTGGAAAAACATTCCAATCCCATGACAGCTTTGGGGTAAATCCAAAAATAATGTTACAAATACCACATATATTTTCTACTACTTTTTATTATACAGAAATCATTTTAAAACCTGGAAATGAAGACAAATATTACCCTCTGGATTATTCTAATATATATAAAAAAAGAAATGGCACCCTATATAAGAAGGAAGAGTAGCCAACATGCTGCAGTTTCTCAGCTGCATTACTGGAAGTACACTGTGCATAGGAAATGCTCTGTTTTGTCATTTAGTTTTTTATCAGCTCACTGAAAATGTTGGAGTGTCTTGCCTACCACTAAATGTAAATCCACTAAATGCATGCACTTGGTAGTTTACGGGTGCATGGGATTTATTATAAAAACACTAGTATGAACATTCTGATGACCACTTTAATTGTCACACGTTGTTTAATGCGAGGCAAAAAAGCAACGGCAACAAAACATTTTTAGTGCACTAGATTTGAACCCATGAACCAAGATTTCTGTTCTGTGAAAATGCTGCCTCTTTTCAAAAGTTGCTTTAGCTAAATTCTGGTGTGAGTGAACATAACTGTATAGTCTTGTACATTGTGAATAAAAGTTATTTAACACTGACACATGCCTAGATTGAACATAAACTCTATGATGGCTATGATTTTATTTATCTGTTTCTGTTAAAATTTTGAGTGCAAAAATAAGCAAATAATCCCACCAGAAAAGTGATATGTATAAAATGGCATCTGATATCTGGTTCTAAGTTAAAGTGATAAAGCTAATTACATATGTCAGAAAGAAAGAAAAAGAAAAAAGAAAAAGATGATTTCCATGAATAAAATTACAAGAGCTTTTTAATTTATTTTTAGCTTTTTAATTTTATTTATTTATTTAATCCTGAAAGATATGAACAAGGAGTTTTCCCATGATACTGCATCTTGACATATCTGTATGTTGTCTGTATATTACTGTACATGCATTTTTTTAATGCTGATTTAAAGCCAGCATGACCACTGTATGTGAACTTGCACATACTGAAATGTAAACTACTGTGGAATATCTGACCTGTATTTAGTCTTTTGGGTGTATTTTCTATCCTTTATTATGGTACTAAAAAGTCAGGAATGAATAGTCTAATACTTTATTTTATATTCGGTACTTCTGCCTTCCCAACCTGTCCTGTAACATAATCAATTGCAAAATATGGAATACAGAAATTTCCAGAAAAAAAATAAGCCTGAATATTCTTTTGGAGAAGAAATAAAGGTTATTTCTTACATTTGCATGGATCTTGTTTAAAAACTGGAAATGCTATGGAGTAGTAAATGTCACAATGGCATATGGTCATCACAAGCCTACAGATTCTAAAGAGCTGATCTGCACATAATATGATTTGCACCTGACCCCTTTAACTATAGCCATTTTATGAAGGACTGCAACTTGCAAGGTTAGCAAGCTGGTTTTTTCAGACATTTATGTGAACACAGAATCCTTGTTCCCTTTCAGGAACTCGAGCTGCGTCGAAACGCTTTGGGAACGCGCCTGAGTGCTCACGCTCTGAAATAAGGTGTGTAATCAGTGAAAAATTGGACGTCTTTCTGAAACTTCACGACATCCACGTCCTCAACTATATTGGCTATTGGTTGATATTGGCTCGATCATAGCAGTTAGCGGTCCATCATCGAGATGTCGTATGAGATTCAACTACTTTGCGGGTGGAGCTTTCCCCTGCCCGCATTGTGTCCATCGTTACTGCCATTAGAGAAGGGCAGCCTCTCACTCTCAAGCAGTTCCAGAAACTGCTAGGGCTCAAGGCTAGCTGCGCCCTGTGTTATCCCACTTAGCCTTCTGTACATGAGACCCCTTCAGTGGTGGCTCAGGACCCTTGGGTTCTCACAGAAGGGCAATGCCCTCCATACGATCAAGGTCACGTGGCGATGCCCTGTGTTGGGAGTTCCCGGTCGTTGCGTAACACTAATGAGTGCTTCTGGCTCTGAAGCGTTTCCTCCCGGACCTCAGAGACAGATCCTCCTGTGGGCCCAGGGGAAGCTCCTCTCCCTGAGAGCAGCTTATATCCCAGGCCTGTTAAACAAAGAAGCAGACACCCTGTCGAAGCAGGGGTCCAGACCCAGGAAATGGCGCCTCCACCCATATGTGGTGGGGCAGATTTGGGAGAAATTTGGCAAGCCCAAGTAGACCTGTTTGCGTCTAGAAAGACGTTGCATTGCCCCTATGATTCTCCCTATATCCCCAGCCCCACTGGGGCTGGACGCCATGGCACAGGCACAGTCTCCTAATTTCTGCAGTCTCAGAACCTGAATCATCAATTTTGTCTGCTCAATTTTGTTAATTCACCTAGAAAGTAAATCAGATTGCTAATCTGTTTAGGCTGCACTGTTTGGCTCCGACCAACCATCACAGGGTCAATATCTGATTTTGATGAGTATGTGTGTTGGCTTCAGCTGTGCAGGGCAGGCAAGGGATACTTGAGCCAGCCACTGCATTCATAAAATAAACCCTTGTATAGGAAATGCGCCCTTACAAGCTAGAGAAGTGTTTCTATGTTGAAAAAGATGGACAGATTTAGATTCAGACTTCAGTCATTAATGGCCGTTTTGGGGGGAGATGATGTAACTTCACACAGAAAAATCACCAACTTTTTTTTGTACATTTCATGCATGCATCAATTGCTGAACTTAAAAAATGTATTCTATACAGTCAGACCCTGACGTATGACATATCGATTTATGAATTTTCGGGGATATGACGGTCACGCAAAGAAAAAAAAAGGGGGAAAAAAAAGAAAGAGCATCAAAATTCTCATCATTTATCCAAGAAATTTTTTAAAATCCGCACGCAGTCAGTAGATTTGACAACGCCGCAAACAGTGGGGGAAAAAGGGTGTCTGGCAGGCATGCGTTGGCGGACCCACAAAGCTCTGTGCCTTCCTCTAGTTAAGACGTCTTCAGTGTTCTCATGTGTTCTCATTCTCAACATTTCTACTTACAGCAGGTCTTCCAGAACCTATCTCTGTCATAAGTAAAGGTCTACCTGTATCAAATTAGAGATTTAGCAGCAATGTTAACCTCACATATGTTAAATATCTGAAATCAGCCAGTTCCCAAGACTCATGCAAAATCTAGCATATGGAAATCATGATTTTTAGCAGTTAACATAATAATAGGGAAGGGCTGGGAAACTGGGACTAATAAAATCTCACTTAAAATATAGAATATACAGTACAGTGCCTGTTAAAATATTTGCGCATGTTTGATTTGTTTGTATGCAACAAACTATGTAAAAGGCAAAAGCATGGAAAGTGCTTCTGTGGACAGATGAGTCCAAATTTAATATTTTAGCTCCAACAGAAGAACTTGTAAGAGGCAGAGAACGGGAAGATTTCAGGATAACTTTCCTGAGTTCCTTCTTTAGATCAGTTTTTAAACAGGTCATAACATGTCTGTTTCATCTTATGTTTCATTTTACACCCAACCTACAATTAATATTTGGTGGAAATAAATAAATTTACATTAAGCAGTTACTGAAGATGAATTAATCAATAAATAAATTAACAAACTCAAACCTACTTAAACCTGCATGATATACATGTACTAACCGCCTATTATGGTCAATTTGGTAGTCTGAGAAGGCATATTTGTTAAGAAGAAATAGCAATTTGTTACACTGATTTTTTACCTTACACCCTTTACATTTTCATAAATTCTAAAGAGGTCAAGAGTAATAAATGTGAAGAATACACTATATTGCCAAAAGTTTACGGAGACCTGGTCATAAGTATGGTATGGTCTTCTGGGAAGATGTTCCACTAGATTTTGGAGTGTGCTTATGGACATTTGTGCTCATCAACTGCATGGCTGTTGATAAAGTTACTGGTGTAGGGTGAGGAGTCAGTCAGTGTTCCAATTCTTAAGAAGGTAGCGGATGTAGGTAAGACATGTGACCGAGGCAAGCAGCTTGACATGTATCAAGAGTGAGTCATAGACATTATCCGGTAATTTTTCAAAATAAAACATCATTCAGAATCAGATAATAAATAAAACAAAAATAATGTAAGTTATGTATTCTTTCTGTGCGGCCCGGTACCAATTGAGGGACCACTGCTCTATAGCAGGCCACTCAAGAGCTTTTTTAAAAAAAAAAAAACATGTAAACCATATCTTCATAAAGCGCGCTTTGTACACTGGGTCAATGCTATGTTAAAACAGGTTTGGGTTTCCAAGTTCAAGTGAACGCAAAATTTTATTATAACGCATCCGAAGACATCCTATACATTTGTGTGCCTCCAGTTTTGTGGTAAAAGTTTTCAAAAGAACCACATAAGAAGGAAAGGTAAGGTGTCCCAGATGGCCAGGGTTTGTGATGGATTTCCGTGTTAGAGAGTCATGAACAAGCTAAGGCCTGGACCATGAGTAAATTAAATGTTATCTTTAAAAAAAAAAAAAGTGATGTATGGGTTCTGCCACCATTATATTATTACACTGGAAAAAGCAAAGGTATTTGAAGATATTGGTGGCAATAGATAATAGTTGGAAAATAAAAAGATGGCTGTTACACAGGTTGGAATATAAAGATTGTGATGATATATAAGGATTGTGCTTTCACAGTGTTGTTGGTGTTTCTACTGAATTAAGTCATTCTTCTTTCATACCACAACCCTGGATCCTGATCTTAGTTTGTTTCCTTTGCTTTGCTTTAGTTAACTCTTTCCAATTCCTGGAAACCATTATCTCTCAGGTCCTCATGTGAAACCTGAACATCAGCTCTCTGATTGAAAAAGCAGCACTTAGTACTTAATGGTACAGATGAAGAAGTTTAACCTACCGAAGTCAAAGATGGTGCACTTCTACACCTTCTCCATCATTGAATCCATAATCACCTCCTCCGTCACTATCTGGTACGCTGCTGCCACTGCTAAAGACAAAAGCAGACTGCTTTGCTAAGAAGGTGACTGAATGCAATCTGCCACCTCTAAAGGACCTGTACACTTCCAGGACCTAAAAGCAGGCAGCTAAGATTATGGCTCTCACCCTCTAAACCTGAACACAAACATTTTGAGTCACTGCCCTCTAACAGGAGGCTGCGGTGCGATCAGGACCAAAACTTCATGCCACAGAAAGTTTCTTTTTATCTGCAACTGAACTCATCAACAATACCAAGGAAGACCACCTCATCTCCTATCGTCTTCATAAACACTATCATTACATTAATTTGCAGTGATTGTAGGGAGCAAACTTACACGAGGTAAGCGTTGGAGAGAAGGTGGTATAAAAGCAATGGAGTGTGTGTTAGAGAAGTGAAGAAAAGAGTGCAGGCAGGGTGAAGTGGGTGAAGAAGAGTTGCAGGAGTGATTTGTGAAGGGTATCTGCAAGAGTGAAAGGGAAAGTTTATAGGACTGTGGTGAGACCTGCCATGTTGTTATTTTAGAGACAGAGCCGTTGACTAAAAGACAATGGCTGAAGGTTGCAGAGACAAAGATGCTGCGATTTTCACTGAGAGACGTTTAGAAATTAGTTTATTAGTAGGACCATGCAGAAGGCCTGACGGAGGTGGTCATGTGCAATGGAGGGAAATGGGGTATATTGATAGAAGAATGCTGAGGATGGAAGTGACAGGAAAGAGGAAAAGAGGAAGGCCAAGGAAGAGGTTTATGGATGTGGTTAGGTGCTAAGTGTCTGCTTAGTAGCAGGGTGATTGGTTTAAAAGAGGCTGATGTAGAAGACAGTGACATGGAGATGGATGATCTGCTGAAAGAAGATTTTCCTTGTTTTCATTTTTTATAGCACCAGCACACCATGATCATTCCCTTCAAACTCTTGTTAATGTAGGTGGTTCTGATTCTGAATTGGCCTCAGACCCCATGCAAGTTTTATCTTAAAAACTTTATATTTGTGGTTTATTTTATTATAGTAATCATAGAGGATGCAAATTGTTTCTCTCAGTCTCCTAAGACTTTGTGTATTGGTAAGATTGTTTGGAGGACATGGACACTAGGGGAGTGTAACTGTGTTTCTGAGCTCAGCTTGCTGCCTCAGTGAAGCTAAAGGGCGACAGAGAAGCTAAGTGGAGCTAGTTGAGCTGCTGGAACTATGGTAAGTTTTACTATTTTTAAAAGGTCTGATCATCTGTCAGTCCATCAACCGAGTCGGAATTTGTGCAGAGTTGGTCACTTTTGATAAATACCGCTTATTGTTCCCCCCCGACACACGCTGTGACTTGACGCATTTAACATGCGGCCGTGTATCTTAGCGACATTATCACTACGTATTGGTTAGCCTAGCGTGTCTACTGACCTATATGGGTCTATTGGCTATACATTAACTTATTAATGGCATTATTTTAGGCATTCTGTTTTATAAAACGGTGAGTTCTGCTGTACGTGTTATTCATATTTGTACCTCTATCGTGAGTGTTTTGCTCTTCAAGAGAACGTAATTTGATAGTTAGCCAGTTAGCAAGCTAAGGGTTTGTCCAGCTCATAATGCAAGTAAGCGAGACAAGAGTAATTTTTGCTAACTTTTTTCCCCCTGTCGTATTGACTTACCAGTTAAAATCGTAGCGCATTGACCATCAACCAAAAATAAATATAATAAAGTAAAAGGCTACATATGAAGTCATATTTTGTTAATATTTTTCTTAAAAATCCCGCCTCCTGTAATATGATTGGCTATTGCCTGAACCTGATAGCTGGAGTAACCGTGTCCGATTGGAGCACGCCAGGTGAGCACGGAGCACCAGCCAATCACAGTGGCGCAAACGGGATATCCCGGAAGACAAGTTAAAAAAATAAAAATAGAGATATAGTCCTGTTTGATGATCAACACTATATAGACAGCTGTTGAGGACTTCTGTAGGTTGTATTGGACTGTATGCAGGACGTGGTGAAGTGAAACACTTGTTGGTGTACACTCAGATCTGAAACTGACTGGACTTGGATTTTCAGAACTGAAGTGGGGACTCTAAGCAGGACATGGTGGAGTGGAACACTTGGGGTTTACAGTCAGATCTAAGCTGACTAGTGTTGTAAACTGTTTTTTCCAGGAGACTTGGATATCTTTCAGCAGTAGTCTTTATTGCAAACGAGCCTACAAGGCAGAGCTTCAGCGCTGCAATCATCAAGTCCAACTTTAAGAACTAAGCATTGTGGGTTTATGCACATTTTTAGGGGGACAGTCCCTAAGGAGAACAAAGAACTTAGGTGATAAGTAAAACCAAAACATGCAAGAGAAGTAGCTGTCCTGGCTCAGATATCTATCTATCTCTCTCTCTCTCTCTCTCTCTCTCTCTCTCTCTCTCTCTCTCTCTCTCTCTCTCTCTCTCTCTCTCTCTCAGACCACTTCATTATCATAGAAATACTGATAGGTTCACACAGCTTTGGCATTCTCCCATGATCATTAGTTAAATTATGAGCAAATGGTCACCAACACAGCAGGAGATGGAGACAAGGCGATAGCATTTGGCGCTGGCAAACCTCCATTCAGCACTTTGTTTTTACATCATCATGTAATTTATGTTCTTACTTTCGTTTGTCTGCTAAAGATGTATAATGTGTATGTATAGTTCACAATACAGCAGAATAAAATAAAACAGTCAAAGCAGGACGTGGTGAAGTAAAAACATGATAGTGTACAGTCAGAAACTGACTCTAGGTGTGTTTTCACTAATAAAAATACAGATTCCTTATAACACATTCATCAGACATTGTGGTTTTTAAACCAGAATCTAGAACTATATATAGCCAGATTAGATGCCTGTATTTGTCCCTAATCACTGTATAACATTTGTGCAAGTGTAGTGTGTACAGCCTGATCCATAATTAATAACTGTTAAAAAAAAAATATTTAACAAAGAAAAACATGCGTTTATACAGCTTTCCAAAAGGAGAAGTTTATGTAACATTTCCAGAGGTTCTCTGGTCGGACCGTTTTATTAGTTAGTAGGTAGTGCTGGGAAGTTTATCTTCACTTTAAGGGAAAGAAAAAACTGATAGAGTGTATGTAGCTGCTTTGACGTCTAATAATGAGAACCTTTTTTTATTTTTTTTTATTTTTTGAAAAGTCTGTGATATGTTTGATTTAAATTTCTATATTTATGTCAAAAGCATGACAATGGAGATTTTATTATTTCATTTTATTTTTCATTTGTTTGGTTCATTTTCTGCTAAAATGTTAAACAAAATTTTCTCTTTAGAAATAATTAATGAACATTGCTACCTCACTGCTTCTAAATCCTGGGTTTGATCCTGAGATAAAGTTACTAACTGTGTGAAAGGTCTTTGCATGTACTTCTCATATCCACATAAGTTTCCTCCAATTTCCCAGCTTTCCTCCCATCTCACAAAGACGTAGATGGGTTGGCTACGATAAATTGGCTTTAGGTATAAATGTATGTTTGCGCATGTTACACTACGATGAACTGTCATTCCATCTAGAGTGGATTCCTGTTTCACTCAAGTCTTCCTGGAAACCTACTCTGAAACTACTGTGTACCTGATTGGGATAAAGGAGTTACTGGAGGTCAGTGTGTGAGAATATAAAAAATGAACCAATAATAACCGACTAGGGCAGTAGGATCAACTCATTTAAATATGACTTGTGTGTGTTTTGGATCTGCTGGCATTTTGTACTTTTTGTACTGCATCTGTAGATACCTAGAGCGATAGCGCGATCGATCATGTAAATTATCCAAAGGGAAATTTATGATTTGTTTCACTAAATGTGTTCTTGGATACTGGAAAAAGGTTTTGTGTCGTCTTTTCTTGCAAAATTCGACAAGTAATTTCTTCTATTAGTATGCAAATCCTTTTCAGTGGCACACTACATGAATAAAGCCAGCTGGTTTTTGTAAAAAAAAAAAATACTAATAAAAATAAAATCTTAATACAATCTCAGGCAAAACCGGTCCTTTGTCTTGACAGTGCCAATCTTGAATACACCCCTGACAAAACACTTTCGGTAAAGCTATAATATGTGTATTGAGGTCACTGTTTTTAATGTTCTAGGTTGTTTGTTTTTTCTCTCTGAAAGTTCAGTGTCCGTTCATTTATCCAGGTTTACAGTCACAAATGTGTGACTTTATTGCAGCTTCTACCAGCTGCCTGTAATGATGAGACGTGTAGATGAAGCTATTAATAGTCAGAGGGTTTACACATCGCCATGCATAGTCGATTAAACTACAGCTGCTTTTATTTATTTGGAAGGCTAAACAAGAAGGTTCTGTATCATAGGACAGCATGGAAACAGTGACGTTCCTAAAATCATGCACATGGAAAGAGATTTAGCAATACGCAGATAAACACGAGGAGTAGGTTTACTGAGATGTAGAACACTGAGAGGAACAGTGATTTAGCAATGTCAGTGCCTGGTGATTATCATAATTTATGACATTTGGAAGGTGCCCTTATCCAGAATGACTTACAGCTGAGCAGTTGTAGGGTTAAGGGCCTTGGTTTAGGGCCCAGCAGTAGTAACCTGGTGGTGCTGGGGTTGACCTTCTGATCCAAAGTCAAGTGCATAGACATTTCTTTTTATTCTCGTTTAGAATTATTTTGCAAGGTAATATAATTTTTTTTGTGTGTGTGTTTTCTGCTCCTAAGGTCACCTGGTGAAGGTGGTGAATTCGGCACACGTATCTGAACCAACCATCATGGAGTGTTTGTGAAACACTGACATTTTACGGAAAGGCAGAAAGAGACGCAGGCCAGTGACGAGACAATGTCGTCCAACAGGAACCAGAACCCACACGGGCTCAAACAGATTGGGCTGGACCAGATCTGGGATGACCTGCGGGCAGGGATTCAGCAGGTGTATACGCGACAGAGCATGGCCAGGTCACGCTACATGGAGCTCTACACGTATCCTACATGAGGTACAACCAAGGAAATGTATTTTTTCCGCCGCGAATTGCAATAACATTACACATACCCTGTTCCGGATTGTGAAACGATGATGCACTTGTCACTGTGAGGGCGTTCTGCTATGTCTAATCGACACACCCTAGCTTTGGATGTCAATAAAAATCCACACATACCAGAAATACCATAATCATTCACCATTGCTGGATCTCCAGTAGCCCTCCCTGATATCCTCAGTCTGTACAGCACAATGTTCAAAAGCCTCACAGGTTTTGGGACTAAGAGAACCACAACAGCAGATTTACAAGCAAAAATATGAGATTTAGATTATTTTTAGAGATCATATGAAAGGGGTGGTTATCATTTCTTTGAAGTTTGAAGAGGGCAAAACCTCTAAGCCCCTCTTTGTTCTCCCACTTTACCAAACACAACACTAAACCACATTGTATTATATCGTATTCTATTGTACTGTCATCAGTGGTTGAAAATACACATATTAGGAAGTCATAAGCTTTAGGACAAATGGTGCCATCGAAATGCCTTCGGTGGCGTTTCAAGAAAAGATTGACGATCTTCTAGCCGTTGTCTTTGTAATTGTCTTAACCTGGTCACCAGACATGTTTACAATTACTGTACCAGTGTCCATCAGTCAAACCAGGCGAGGGGTGCAGGCATTCCCCCTACCAAACCCTCCAAGAAGTCTCCTACTCCAGGGGGAGCACAGTTTGTTGGGCTTGAACTATACAAAAGACTGAAGGAGTTTCTCAAGAGCTATTTAACAAATCTTCTAAAGGTAAGCCTTACATTTTTTTTTACATTAGCTAAGGGGATGTTAGGCTTCTTCTTTTCTTTTCTTTAGATTTTCTCAATTCCATACAAACAGAATGATGCGTTACGATGAAAGTAAGTGCTGTTTCTAACTACCTGGCTTCAGATGTTTTTTTCCCCGGTCCAATCCTAATCCTTTAATAATCCTTAAAAAAAAAGCTTCAATTTCATCCTCTTATATGTGAACTCTTTCAAATGTGTATTATATTTGCAGGACCAAGCACACAGATATATCTTATGATACAGACCTGATAATATATAATACTATAAATAATCGCACTGGTAAGTCTGTAACAGAAAGCTTTTGTTTGTGGCTTTATGAAATGAAGGAACGAACCCGGCGTCCATGTTTGCGATAGGGTTTTACATGCTCCGTGTATCGTCTTATGCTCTTTTGGTATGCTAATGTTTTTGCCTGTGGCAGGATGGGGAGGATCTGATGGACGAGAGCGTTCTGAAGTTTTACACGCAACAGTGGGAGGACTACCGCTTCTCCAGTAAAGTGTTAAATGGGATTTGCGCCTACCTCAACAGACACTGGGTACGGCGGGAGTGTGACGAAGGGCGGAAAGGAATCTATGAAATCTATTCGGTAAGACGATCATTTGTCTACTGCAGCGTTAACCGACACGCCCTGCTTTCACATCGGAAGGCAGAAAATTGCAGAGGTCATGCCCGGGTTGTCTGTTGTGGGAGTGAATCACTCAGCATTATTCATCTTGTAGCAAAAAAAACGCTTCGGCTACTGTACAGTTTAGACATATAGCTTTGTTTCTTTTGTTTTAAAACCCACAATCAGTTATTTTCAGTTATCAGTTTTTTTTTTTTTATAGATTAAACTATAACATTATATCCAATCACATTTTTCTCATTGAAATCACTGACATTTTTTACTGACTTTTTCCAGCTTGCCTTGGTGACGTGGAGAGAGTGTTTATTCCGCCCACTAAATAAACAGGTGGGCTAGCTTTGCAGACTTCTTTTAAAACATTACTGTTTTTTATTTATTGCTAAATCTAAAGTTCAGCTTGTGGTTGTACAATTTTTTTATTCATCACCGCTAATCATACTAGGTGACGAACGCTGTATTGAAACTCATTGAGAGAGAAAGAAATGGAGAGACTATTAACACCAGGCTGGTCAGTGGAGTTGTACAGTCCTATGGTGAGTATTGTATTATACTCTGCTTTGGGGGCTCCGGGACCGACCAAGTGACCTTTAACTTCTGGTGTTCTGGTGCTGCATCCTATTTGTCATGTCACATGATTACAGGCAGTCAAACACCCCAAAGGATGTATGAACCCATTGGGGCGATAAAATAAGATCACTGTATATCCATATTGACTTGGGGCTTTTAAAAATAAAAAAGCATTAAAGACGCCATTTTGTGCTGTAAGTCCCAGCACCTATTATATATAACACATTACCCTTCTTTTTGTCTCGCACAGTTGAACTGGGCCTGAATGAGGACGATGCGTTTGCTAAAGGACCCACATTATCTGTATACAAAGAGTACTTTGAGAGCCAGTTCTTGGCTGATACAGAACGCTTCTACACAAGGGAAAGCACAGAGTTTCTCCAACAAAACCCTGTAACTGAATACATGAAAAAGGTGGGTTATCAGCGACCCTGATGAAATGTTTGTCTGTGAGTTTCTCCTGCCAGTTTTGTTCATGCAGGAAATGTTTGTAGTGTGTTTATTTACCTTAAAGATATTTATTAGGAATATGAAGCCAAAAAAAAAAAAGAAGTTTAAAGGTTTAAAATTGACTGGCTTCCTTCAAATATGAGTGATGGCGAATTCACTTCATGTTCAGTCAGTATTTAAAATGTGTATTGTCTCACACATAACGTTGTCATTACACAGCAGATAGCACTGGATTTAATGTACTTGTGGGTGTGTATGCAGGCTGAAGCCAGGCTATTAGAGGAGCAGCGGCGGGTTCAGGTTTACCTTCATGAGAGCACACAAGATGAGCTGGCTCGCAAGTGTGAACAGGTTCTCATTGAGAAACACCTGGAGATATTCCATACAGAGTTTCAGAACCTGCTTGATGCTGACAAGAATGAAGGTGAAACGTTTGAGATTTATTATTATCTTTTTCTACTTTGCAGTGACACCAGTGGTTTGGTTGTAGTAATGTGGTTTTCCAGTTTTGGTATGTGTACAGTAAACTTTGTAATTGAATTGGAATTATGGATATTAATATAATTATGGATTTTCCTGCTATTCTTACAATAATTATATTTAACATTAAGAAAGTTACATGGATATGCTGGCTACCAGTCAGGTTGCATACACCAACACACATACACATTTTAAAGCTTAAAAAAAAAACTTTTTAGATTTTGTCTCAAACATTTTAAATAGCCAGGACTACTTCTGGAATTTCTGGAACAACAGACACTTGTTCCAAAATGATGGAAAGAGAAGATCATAGAAAAGCAAAGGAACTGCTCATGATCTAGGGCATACCCCCTCCTCCTGTGAGGTGGACATGTGTGGCTGCGACTGGTTCACTGGTTGATGTGATTGCTGACAAATGCAGCAGGATGTGTACTGGAGTATAAAGGACATATTAGCTGCTCATAGTCAGTCAAATGCTTCTAAACCAATTGGAAGTAATCCTGTAGGCTGTAACCTTAAGCATACAACAAAAGCAAACTAATAGTTTTTAAGGCAAAGAAGTAAAAGGCACTTCAAAGGCCAAGTCAAGCACCTGAACTGAGTCCAAATGAGTGTGTTTCGAGTTGCTGGAGGCAGAATGTCTCAGTGACAAGCAGGAATTAAAGATGGCTGATGTAAAGACCTGGCAGACCCTCACCAGGGAGGAAAGTCAGCATCTGGTGATGTATATGGGTTCCAGACTTCAGGAAGTCATTGACTTCAAAGGTTTTGCAGAAAAGCATTAACTGTGACAATTTATGATTGTTAGTTAATCTAGTTTGTTTTAGTTCCTTGCAACATAGAAAATGTGCTGTAATTCCTGCACTGTTTTAGATGTGGGTGTCGATATATAAACAGTAGGTATTTAATTTCAGCTAAAATAATATAGTCATTGTGCATTTCAACTTTGTGCATTTCACGTTGTTCTTATTTTTACGTATTTTTTTGCACCGCAGATCTGGGCCGAATGTACAACCTCGTCTCGCGCATCACAGACGGTTTAGGGGAGCTGAAGAAACTCTTAGAGACGCACATTTACAACCAAGGCCTGGCAGCCATTGAGAAGTGCGGGGACTCTGCCCTCAATGTAAGACAACAGGTCAAAAAAATTAAACCAAGATTTAATTGAGAAGATTTGAAATGATGTCATGATCAGTGATGTGGTTATATAGCTTAGAGTTGCAAAAGTATGCGCAAATTAAAAACATTGCAATATTTATCCCAATTGTACTCAAATCCCTAAATGAATTCCGATGCAACTAACTGCCATCAAAAGTCGTGTTAGTTTAATGCATTTACACTTAGAAGACATAAAAAAAGGCATCATAAAGATCAAGGAGTTGTCAAAACCAGTCTGGGACTTCTGAGAAAAATCTAAAAAATATATTCGAAGTTTTAAACACCCCTCAGTGCGCCGTTAAATCCATCAAGGGTGTGTCACTACCAGGAGTTGAAGACGCTATCCATCAAAAGTTGGAGGATGGGATGGGATTAATCACACAAGCAACAATTCAGTTTTAGGTTGTAATGCTACAACATATGGAAATGCTCAAGGGGAGTGGGTAGTGTAAATCACATTCTTCTGAAAAGCCATAGTTTATTACAGCCTCCTCACACCAACACCAGCCTCCTGTTTGTTCTAAAAGGAAAACCATTTGTTTTGAATTATAAGACTTCACAGAAATGCTTTTTTTTTTGACTCACAGGATCCTAAAATCTACGTACAGACAATATTGGACGTCCACAAGAAATATAATGCATTGGTGATGTCAGCGTTCAATAACGACGCAGGCTTTGTGGCTGCTCTTGATAAGGTTTGTATTCGTGTTGTCACATTTTCCTTTGGCTTTATGGGTTTTGAACTGTTTGCTTCAAATCCAAATGGGTTCCTTTCTGCAGGCCTGTGGGAGGTTCATCAACAATAATGCTATTACAAAGATGGCTCAGTCGTCAAGCAAATCTCCAGAACTGCTCGCCAGATATTGTGACTCCTTACTGAAAAAGAGGTAAATGCTTGTATGCATTTAGTGTTCCCTTTGATTACTGTAGTGCGCTACCAATTTAGGAAACAACCGAAATACGGCTTTTGGTTTGTCTCCGTGCTGGAAATCCACACCACCACTATTCAAATTATTATATTTTTTTTTTTATAAATTTTTTATATTTATCCACATATCTTCTCAAATTACTACTCGTCCTAACTGCTAAACTAGTAGAATTGTCAATTATGTGTTGGTGGAAAGATCTGAGTCAAAATATTACAATTCTAATATTTTACAGTATCTCACAAAAATGAGTACACCCCTCACATTTCAGCAACCATTTTATTATATCTTCTTAACTGACAATACTATAGAATTGAAACTTGGATATAGGCAATGTGCAGCTTGTATAGCAGTACAGATTTACTGTCCCTTTGAAAATACCTCAACATACAGCCATTATTGTCAATATAACTGGCAACATTTCACTGTTAATATTTAGTTTGAGCATCATTGTTATCATCTGCCTAGGCATGGAATTCATTCATATAATTTAATTTACAGTGAAGGGTGTTCAACATTTCCCATTTCCCTAAAAGTTTCCCTCCCTAAATATTTCATTAAGACTTTAGTATAAATATGCTGCTTTGATAGTATAAGTTTGTGAGCTCTGACTTGTAACTGTTACTGTTGTTTTGATTTTTAGCTCGAAGAACCCTGAGGAAGAAGAGCTGGAGGACACACTCAACCAAGTGGTAAGTCTCACATGCGTTATAACATGAATCTTCTTAAAATAATGTGGTGCAAATATCTTGTTTTTGTTGTTGTTTGAAGTAAGATTTTTGATGCACTGAATGCGAGATTCATATTTGAGTCCCAGACATGTGGGATCCTCTGATGTTTTTTTTTTTTTTCTTTGTCCTGCTTGATGGTATAATATTGATATCATATGGAATTATGTCACACTGCTTTTTAATTAAATTAATTATTTATTTATTTATTTATTTTTCTTTAGAGGTTATTTCATGCATTTTATTTTTTAGTATATACAAATATTAATTGTACATTTTGACATTAAATAATTCATTTACATTAAAAATAAAAAAAAATGTATTCATTTACATTTATTTATTTATTTAACTGTGACTACTTTATTGTTGGTAGTTTATGATCAAGCCTATACACATGCACTATATATATATATATATATATATATATATATGCATGCTTATCGTTGATATATATGATATAATATATTTTTGTCACACCACACATCTTTGCAGGACAATCCTGATGTTCATTGTATATTGAAATAAGAAATGTAATAAAAAAAACCCTTTCAAATAATTGCTTTCTTTGAAAGATGGTGGTTTTCAAATACATTGAAGATAAGGACGTTTTCCAGAAATTCTATGCCAAAATGCTGGCTAAGAGGCTGGTGCACCAGAACAGTGCCAGCGATGATGCCGAGGCCAGTATGATCTCCAAATTAAAGGTTTGTATGCTAGCTTTATATAAAAATTGAAGGCTTGTATGTTAACTTATATTTATTTATTATAACGTGAAACACGTTTTTATGTTCAAGACATTGTCAAAAGCTTATTTCTCTAGCGTTAATAAAATTAAGGAATTCTCTCAGTATGTATGATGTAATTTCTTCCCTGGACTGTTTTTTTTCTCTGCAGCAAGCATGTGGTTTTGAGTACACCTCCAAGCTACAGCGCATGTTCCAGGACATCGGTGTCAGCAAGGACTTGAACGAGCAATTTAAAAAGCACCTTACAAACTCTGAGCCTTTGGACTGTAAGTGTACTTCCTCATGATGATTTTCTAGCTCTTAGGACATCTATATCGACCACATTCGTAAATTGCCCTGGTTGATTGTCCGTTTTGTCTCTTTCCCTCAGTGGATTTCTGCATTCAGGTCCTCAGCTCAGGCTCCTGGCCTTTCCAGCAGTCATGCACATTCGCATTGCCTTCAGAGGTAAGACACACTGCACCGTTCTGTAAATCTGTTCAGGAAATTAAAATCATATCACAAAATCGTGTTTGCTTTAAATCCATTACAAAATAGGGTTTTAATATTCAAATAGGGGTATAATAATTTTAATATTAAATTTAAATAATTTACTAGTCCACCAGAAAATTGCATGCCCTGATATTCTGTCTGTATTGGCTTGGAAACTTTACTGACTAGGATAAAAATAGCTATGTTAATGTAATAACATTATTGTCAGGGAGTGCAATAGGTAGGGGCATTAATATAGATTAATGAAAAGAATTGAGTGACTTAATGATAAATGACTTCCAAGGGAATGGACAACTGTGCAACTATACCCAGGCTCTTGGAAATGATTTTAATGTTGGGATTGTGACCTTCAGAACAGTATTCAACTTTTTCACTGGATTTCTGTCCTCACATAAGTAATACATTTTTTAGGCTGATGGCTATTGATTTGTCAACCCCTGTGGGGTAGATGCTTTTCAGTAAGAAAAAAGTCATATCGCATTTATTCTGTTAATGCTTTTGGTCTTCTTTTTTTTTTTACTTTGGGAGGAGAATTGGGAGGGAAGTTCTGCAACCAAGCAGTAAGAATGAAAAGAATGCAAAGCTTGTTTTGCGATGCAGAGCATCTAGGTTGATCATGATTCTTCATCTTCATTCCCCCAACCCCATCTTTTTTTCTCAGCTGGAGCGCAGTTACCAAAGATTCACAGCTTTCTATGCCAGCAGACACAGTGGGCGCAAACTGACCTGGCTCTACCATTTATCCAAGGGCGAGCTAGTCACCAACTGCTTCAAGAACAGATACACTCTACAGGTCAGACAGTGCGGCGTATCAGTTTCTAACGTCACAATTTGTGATGTCATATGCCTGGAAACATTAAGAATTTAAGTGTTTAGTGGCAGATAGAAAAGCAGGGGGAAATACACAACGCAGACGCGACACAAAAACAGGATTGATTTAGGTTCACGTGTATTAGTATTTTTTTGAGTATAAAAACGTCTAATCACACTGCACTTTTATTAGTATATTGCACTCATGCTAGACCCAAATGCAATCTTTGTCCAATCCTCAAACACACTTGGTTGTAAAGTCGAAATTTGAGTAAAAATTCACAAGTTAAGTGGCTTTTATTGTCATTTTAACCATATATATAGTAGGTACAGTACACAGGGACAGAAAACAACATTCTTTAAGGACCAAGCTGCTACACAAGACAACATGGATACACTAGACAACACAGAACGAGTCAAAGACATAAACAGACCTGCACTGCAACACAACACGATACAAGAACAGCAGCACAGTGCAACCAGTACAAAAAAGCTGATGTGGAATTAAAGTGTGTGTGTGTGTGTGTGTGTGTGTGTGTGTGTGTGTGTGTGTGTGTGTGTGTGTGTGTGTGTGTGTGTGTGTGTGTGTGTGTGTGTGTGTGTGTGTGTGTGTGTGTGTGCTCATGCACGCATCATCCTAGTCTCTATGTTAAGGATGTGATTGTAATTAGAGAAAGACCAGAGAGCATCATTGTGCAGGAACACATTATATAGTTTCTTATCGACTCATTGTTTGTTTCTTATCAAAATCTTTTCTTTTCTTATCAAAACCTCCCTACACTCCAGATCCTGCGTTTGGTTCTAGAAAACTAATTTGGCAAAAGAATACAAAAATAGATTTTTTGTAATCTTATAATCAAAAAAGCTAGATAGATGTGATTTTTTTTTTATTTCCTTGATTCACATGTATGTTTTTGCAGTGGTGGCGGTGTAAATCAACAATGATATACAAGAATTTCAGTTAGTCTGAGACACTGATTCTAAATGTTTCTGAAATGAAAAATATATGCAGTCGACGTGCTTGCACTATAAATTTGTATACGAGATATATGCAGATGATCATAACTGTCTTTCTTTTTAGGCATCCACCTTCCAGATGGCCATTCTGCTGCAGTTCAACATGGAGAACAGCTACACAGTTCAGCAGCTGGCTGACAGCACGCAGATTAAAGTAGTGAGTAACAGAACCCGTTCCATTAACAACACACAGTCACTGTACCTAATAAGGTGTATGATATTTCTGTCACTATAAGATAAGGTTTTTACAACCCGAATTCTGGAAATGTTGGGACGTTTATTTAAATTTGAATAAAATGAAAACTAAAAGACTTTTACACAATAGAACATAGAGAACATAACAAATGTTTAAGCTGAGAAATCGTACACTTTTATGCACAACAGGTCTCAAAAAGTTGGCACAGGGTCATGTTCACCATGGTGTAGCATCTCCACTTCTTTTCAAAACAGTTTGAAGATGTCTAGGCGTCAAGATTCTGGAGTTTTTCTGTTGGAATTTGGTCTCATTCTTGCCTGATATTGGTTTCCAGCTGCTGAAGAGTTCGTAGTCGTCTTTTTTTCTTTAATGATGTGCCACATGTTCTCTATAGGTAAAAGATCTGGACTGCAATCAGGCCAATTCAGCACCCGGACTCTTCTACTACGAAGCCATGATGTTGTAATAGCTGCAGTATGTGGTTTTGTTTCTGAAAAACACAAGGCTTTCCCTGAAATAGTTGTCGTCTGGAGGGAGCATATGTTGCTCTAAAACCTTTTTATATACCTTTCAGCATTCATAGTGCCTTCCAGAACACTCAAGCTGCATATACTGTAGGCACTTATGAACCCCTGTACCATCAGAGATGCTGGCTTTTGAACCGAACGCTGATAACACGCTGGAAGGTCTCGCTTTTCTTTACTTGTCCGTGATTTCCAACATGAATGTGGACACGTCTGACCACTTTTCCAGTCCATTTTAGTTGAGCCTCCACCCATAGGACATGACAGCACTTCTGGACCATGTTCACATATGACTATGATTTTTGCATGATAGAGCTTTAGTTGGCATCTGCAGATGGCACGGGGGATTGTGTTTACAGACAGTGGTTTCTGGAAGTTCTCCTGGGCCCATTTACTAATGTAAATGACAATCATGCTGATAAGTGCAGTTTCATCTGAAGGTTTAAAGACCATGGGCATCGGCCTTGTCCTTTACGCACCAAGATTTCTCCAGTCTCTGTGAATCTTTTGATGATATAATGCAGCGGCCCCCAACCTTTTTTCCGCACGGACCGGTTTAATGTCAGACAATATTTTCATGGCCTTTAAGGTGTGGCGGATAAATACAACAAAATAAAATGATACAACTGGTATTTTCTAAATATTATAAAAAAACTGTGAATCCACTGTGTTGTTTTTTGTTCATTTTGCTGGCTTGGGGGTTTCAATTTAGCAGTAATGTATTATGTGTTAGCGGCCGGAGATGCCCCTTTAAGAAGGTAGCGGATGGAGGTAAAACATGTGACCGAGGCATCATGACATGCATCAAGAGTGAATTATAGACAGATGTGGCAGAGAGAATCCGGTAATTTTCCAAAATAAAACATTGTTCAGAATCAGATAATAAATAAAACAGAAATAATGTAAGTTTTGTATTTTTTCCGTGCAGCCTGGTAATTTAATTGATCCATTATTGACCAACGTGCCGGTCCGCGGCCCGGGGGTTGGGGACCACTGATGTAATGTACTGTAGATGATGAGGTTTTCAAAGCCTGTGCTATTTGATGTTGAGTATTGATGTTTTAAATGTATTCCACTATCATCTTTTTCACAGATTGGAGAGCCTTTGTCCATCTAAGACATCCCTTTTATAGTTAAAATTTCTCAGTTTAAACACTTATGTTTTCTATGTTCTATTGTGAATAAAATATTGGCTCATTTGATTTAAAAGAACATTGTAAGAACAGTGTAAAAGAACATTGAGCAGAAAAATTACCAGACAAAGTTTCTTTTTCAGAATTAGATAATCACATCATGGCTAATATGTTTATACAGGATTTGTTTTTGTTTTTTATAGGAAAGGAAATAAACTGATTAAACATGACCTGTTGAATAATAGCGAAAAAATGTTACAATGTCTAGTGTGGTAATTATCTCATGGTTTATGATTTCTGAAATTTTACATATTTTTATTTAACAGGATATTTTGGTTCAGGTTTTGCAAATCCTGTTGAAGTCTAAGTTGTTGGTAAGTAGTAATCATTCTTTTGAATAAATACATGCGCATTTTTATTTGAAACAATAGTATTATATAGTGGAGATATTGTGATTTGTGGGGGAGAGTAGGGAGCAGGTGGAGAAGAGCCTGGAGAGGTGGAGGTACGTGCTGGAGAGAAGGGGCATGAAAGTCAGTAGGACAGAGTACATGTGTATGAATTAGAGTTGGGGGGGAGAGGTGGTAAATGGTGGAGGAGTTCAGGTACCTGTGGTCAACTGTGCAAAGTAATGGAGAGTGTGTTAGAGCAGTGAAGAAAAGAGTGCAGACAGGGTGGAATGGGTGGAGAAAAGTGGCAGGAGCGATTTGTGACAGGGATCAGCCCAGAATTACACAGGAGGAGCTTGTTATGATCTTAAGGGAGCATGGACCATTGGTAACACACCAAGGTCTCTCTGCTCAAGAATACACATGAACAGGCTTCTGACGTTTGTAAACAGAAACCTGAATGATTCAGAGAAGGCTTGGGAGAATGTGATGTGGTCAGATGAGACCAAAATTGAGCTTTTTGACATCAACCCAACTCACCATGTATGGAGGCAGAGAAATGCTGAATATGACCCCAAGCACACCATCCCCCCCTGTCAAACATTGAGGTGGAAACATTCTGGGGCTGTTTCTCTGCTAAGGGTACAGGAAGACGTCTTAACATGCACTGCAGTATCTTCGATGAGAACCTCCTGGCAGCAGCCAGAACATGGGAGGTGAATGGGACTTCCAGCATGACAATGACCAAAAACATATGACCAAGGCTTTAATCAGATGATCCTGTAGCCCATTTCAGCCTTGTGCAGGTCTACAGTCTTGTCCCTTACATCCTTTGGCAGCCCTTTGGTCTTGCCAATGGTGGTGGAGAGGTTTGAATGGAAGAGGTTGATTCTGTAATGGGTGTCTTTTATATACATAACGAGTTGATATTGGGAGTTCTTTCTTAAAAGGACAGGATTAATTTGGGTGTGTGGGAATCAGAATTCTTGCTGGTTGGCACGTGATCACATTTATTTCACTCGATCGAAGTTAATTATTAACCTTTCTTTAATGGATACATTTTGGATATCCTGTCTCTCTCTGTTAAAACAAACCCACCATAAAATTCTAGACTGTTCATTTCATTGTAAGGGGGTAATTTTTCAAAACCAATTTTTGCTTAAAATATTTCAAATATGCATAGTTTCTTACCATCGTTTGACTTTTGCATTATTTAGTTTTGTGATACCTTACATCCGAGTGCTTCAATGGTATCTTATTATGCATAATCCATCAGTGGCTCCACCGACCAATCTGGCTTCGTTCCGAGTTCATATGAATCACTACGATCTGTCATAAGTCTGACACATGACCTCTTTTTACAATGTTATGCCCTGCACAAAATCTTTGGGTACTCATTGCAGAACATCTCCGAACAACCCCACCCTACCCCACCTCACCCACACCATATTCCACTAGATTGTCTTTAATCTCTGAATGTGTTGCTCTAGTTTATATTATATTATTTATTATTTGCCCTCCAAAAAATACCAATAAAATCTGGTATCAGGAAACATTGTGCACTTTAAATCAATCAAATTTTTATTTGTCACATACACATACATACATTCTACGATATGCAGTGAAATGCTGTTTTAAGATGATCTAGCATGAGGGAATAGGATGGGGAGAATAAAAACAAAGAAAAAAAAAAGGCAGATAAATCATTTATAAAACTATATAAAATATAAGAATATATAAAGATTTATATGAGAAAAAAGGTGTATATACAAAATATGCTTATGGCAGGTTTATGTGATTGTCCTTCAAGTGTCCGTGTGCGGTATGGTGTGGTATAAATATAAAGTGCACTGTGCTGTGTGAGTCCAGAGCTTAAGTGACAGTCCAGAGTTTGAAGTGTTGTAGTGCGAAAAGAAAAATATGTGCAGAGAAAAAGTGTGATCATGGAGAGAGTGGGCCAGTTTTTAGATCCTGGGTGTTTCCTGGTTTAAACTCAAAATGGCCTGGGGGAAGAAGCTCCTCCTCATTCTCTCTGTGTTTGCTTTCAGGGAGCGGAAGCGCTTCCCTGAACGCAACAAAGAAAAGAGTCCATTTTTGGGATGGCTGAGGTCCTTCATAATCTTCCTGGCCCTGGTCCTGCACCGTGTGCTGTTGATGTCCCGCAGGTTATGGAGCTCGGTGCGGATGGTACGTTCAGCTGAACGCACCACCCTCTGGATGGCTCGCCTGTCCTGCATGGGGCTGTTTCCGAACCAGGAAGTGTTGCTACCCTTCAGAACGCTCTCAATGGTACAAGTGTAAAAAGTCTTTAGCACCTGAGAGGGTAGTTTCAAGTCCCTTAAGCGTCTCAGATGGTTCAGATGGTACAGACGCTGCCGGGCCTTCTTCACCAGGTTGTTGGTGTGACAGGACCAAGACAGGTCCTGTGTGATGTGAACACCTAGGTACCAGAACTGTCCACTCTCTCCTCTGGGGTCCCGTTGATGTTTAGCGGTTGGTATCACCGCTCCTGCTTTGTGCTGAAGTCCACTATCAACTCCTTAGTCTTGCTGACGTTCAGAAGAAGGTTGTTCTCTTGGCACCATCTCTCCAGGGTTTTAACCTCCTGTAGGTAGGCCGTCTCGTCGTTGTTGGAGATCAGGCCCACCACAACAGTGTCGTCAGCAAACTTGATGATGGTTGTGGAGTTGGAAGTGGCCACACAGTCTGATGTGTACAGGGAGTACAGCAGGGGGCTCAGAACACAACCCTGGGGGGCTCCAGTGCTGAGGGTGAGGGTGGATGAGGTGTGTTTTCCCACCCGTACGGCTTGTGGTCTGTCTGTCAGGAAGTTAGAGATCCATTGACACAGCGGCAGGCTAAGTCCCAGGACCTCCAACTTAGAGGTAAGTGTGGAGGGAATTATGGTGTTAAATGCTGAACTGTAGTCCACAAACAGCATCTTTGTATAATTCCCATTTCTGTGGTCCGGGTGGCTCATCTTAGTGTGGAGGAGATGAGCAATTGCGTTCTCAGTAGAACGATTATGACGGTAAGCGAACTGTAGGGTCCAGTGTGTCTGGTAGTGATGAAGTCTCTGACCAGTCTCTTAAAGCACTTCATCACTACTGAGGTCAAGGCTACAGGGCGGTAGTCGTTGAGGCAGACGGGCTGGGGTTTCTTCGGGACAGGAACAATGGTGGACTGTTCGAAACATGAGGGGACAACAGACTGTTCCAGTGAGAGGTTTGATATCTCAGTGAACACCGGTGCTAGCTGGTCAGCACAGGCTTCCAGAACCCGACCTGTGATGCCATCTGGTCCTGCTGCCTTCCTGGTATTCACTCTCTTGAACGCCCTCCTCACTTCATGCTCCGAGATGGTGAACATGTTCACCTCTCCGGCTCTCTCGGCATGCACGCTGTTTGTGCCGCTAGCGTGGTTAGCTGCAGCCTCAAAACAAGTTTAAAAGATGTTTAGCTCATCTGCCAATATTTAATGGTATTGGTTATATTTGGTATTGAGAGATTTTGATTGCTACACTTTTAAAATGAACAAATTTTAAAATTTGCTCATAAAAATTACATTTTCGTATTATTGGTGCACTTTTTTTTTTTACTCTTGAAACAATAAAAAGCCATTTTCTTCTTTTTGTGCTTTCAGTATTACCGTAATTTCGGGACTATTAAGCGCACCCAAATATAAGCCACCCACTGAATTTTAAAAAGATTTTTATTTTGAACATAAATAAGCCGCACCTGTGTATAAGCCGTGTCTACATTGTCTACATAATGTCTACATTGAAGCTAATGAACTTTACACAGGCTTTAACGAAAGACAGTGTCTGTTACACGGCTTGTATCTAAACAGTAGCCTACCAAGAAAGTCATTGTTTACTGTCTTCCTCCTTCCTTTCACAACAATTTCTCTCGGTAGTTTTTCTTTTGGCATCGTCATGCGTTTAAAAATCACCATCGGTGAAGCTTTTCTCCCGATGCCGTGCAGCTCAGAACACAGGTGAAGTGCGTTTTTTTTTTTTTTCCCCCATGTATTTTCTGTGTGTGTGTGTGTGTGTGTGTGTGTGTGTGTGTGTGATGGGTGAACGCAACATTCACAGACCAAAGACAAGTTTGAATAAATGTAAATTTGTTTAGCAGCTGGAGCAAACAAAACCGCAGCGACACCACGATAAGTGTTCATGATGAGACCACTTGAAGTGATTCGTTTTACACCCTATTAATAAACACATGCCCGATGTTAAACTGTGTTTTTTTCCAGGTTTTGGAGGACGAGAATGCAAACATCGATGAAATGGACTTCAAACCTGAGACACTCATAAAGCTTTTCTCAGGCTATAAAAAGTAAGCCTGTCGATTCTATAGCTTTTTTTTTAGTCTTACCTCAAATGATTATTCATGTAACCTTATTTACACATTGGATTCATGGATTTCTCTTCTTCCCACGTTTACAGCAAGAAGTTGCGGGTCAACATCAACGTGCCAATGAAGACCGAGCAGAAACAAGAGCAGGAGACGACACACAAAAACATCGAAGAGGACAGAAAGCTCCTTATACAGGTGAGGATGGGGATCGACACATTCCATGTCTTTCCACCAGTAAGCACTGGGAAGAAAAGCACAATGCTTTTTATTTGTATAGACAAGTTGATCCAGCTAAAAGAAACCCATTTGGTTGGCGCAGCTTTAATTGCAACATTGCTGGAATACAGTTTAAGGAAGAAAAATGAACACCAAATTCACAAGAGATTCTTTTCTCACCAATGGTATTTGGAAGACGCCTTTGTCCAAAACAACTTTTAAAGTGGTGTTGATCAATAAATGCGTTCTAATGCTGGTTCATCAGGATACACACTAATACTGTCGGTCTAAAACTGGGGGAAAAAATGGTTAGAAAGATTTTATTTCAATTTTTTTCTTAGACGTGCTAATCTCTCGAAGAGCTCTAGTGAGCTTTTCAGAGATCTGGAGCATGTTCACTCCACCACCTCAATGCCAGAGCAGAGAAGAGTCTGGAAGCATGTCTTCGTTGTTCCTAGAGAGCTGGTGGGATCAGTCGAGGAGCGGTTGAGGAATCGGATATGCCGCACAGCTTGGTGCAGTGAGAGATGGGTAGATGGGATCAGTGCTGAGAGGGCCGTCTTTGGCGATAAAAGCCTCATTGTTTTAAATCTGACGTGGGCAGAAACAGGAAGCCAGTGGAGGGAGGTGTGGAAAAGTTTCATGCAGCTCCTCTCTGTTTTTGTTTGTGATATTGAATAGCATTATATGACCGTTCTGGCAGACACCAGGCTCGGCTGGTACTGACTGAACGGAGGGTATGTGTTTAAGCCGGATGCACAGATGTAAAGTTGAGAGTTGGTCAGACTGAATGACTGCCACTGTAAAGTACCACTGTATCGCTCTCTTTTGGTAGAAAGAACCGTTAGTCCTATCAGGGAGATGAACAGCATTGTAGTTCATGAAAACTGAGCAGAATGATGTCTTATAAAAGATGTTTAAAAATATATATTTTTATTCAAACTTTTAAAGAAATCGTATGGACGTCATTGCAAATGACATTAATTATACTTTAATTTAGTACTAAATTCAGATTGCAGTACAATTCAGAGTAGGGCTGCTGCTATCGATTATTTCAGAAATGAAGTCTTCTACCATCGATTAATTGAGTACAGTATAACGTCGATACTCGCGCGGGTTGCGTTCTATGACTCCTAGCGAGTAACAACAAATGGCGAGGTTTTGATGGTTCCTTTTTCAAGGGGAACTGTTGTGTACTGAACAAAAGTAACTCAACAAAAATTGTGAATTACTTGTTATAAATTTTTTATTTACTTTAAATGAATGATACAATAATAAAATCATTTTTTTTATGTCATTTTTAGTACAAACTCTGTTTTGAAATGTTCTCGCGAACTATCAGATTTTTCACGAGTTACACTTGGAACTATCGAGATCGCAAGTATCGAGGTTCCACTGTAATCGGATTAGAAGTACTTTTTCTTTATTGAAGAGCAGCACTTAATAAGAGAGAAAATGAGACGGGTCTCTTCAAATGAAAGAGTAATTCGTTTTTCTTTTTTCGAAAAATGTAAATTTTTATTGCTGAAACGGCTTAAAAAAGCATCGGTAAAAACTGAACCCGTTTAGTGCATTTAATCGCCATATCACATCAAAAATACAAATACAGCGCGTTTAAAAATTCCCTCCGCACTGCCGCATAGAGCAGGTAATAGAAAACTGTTCGTTTAATAAAACTTATCATTTTTACTCCTGTATTTATGTATTAAATCTCGCGATGTGGTTTTCTTGTCTCCGGAAAATCTGCTTGAAATATTCCACGGACTGAATCTGTGTGGTATTTGCCAGCTTTTAAAAACGTGCTCCACTACTCTGCTCTACGCCGCCACTGCCGAGGGCCTTTTGACTGCACTGTATATAAATAAAAATATAAAAATCAATTTCAAATTACGTTAAAAACGGCAACTGCACTGTACCGTGCTTTCCTTATGTTTTACTTTGAAATGATCCCAAACTTTTTGGCGTTTTCTTTGGCCTGAATCTTCTCCTCATCCCTCAATTTTTCAGTCTGCAGCGTGATACCTGTCCGGCGCGCTCCAGAGTTTAGCGGGTGGTGCGTCAGTAATAATGGTCCGTAGGAAACACGCTGTTTCGTGTTTAGTTAAATGGACTAAATAAATTTTTGTACTCGAGGAATCGTTACAGCCCTAATTCAGAGTCGAGGCTGAATCCACGATTAAAGAGCCTTGTCATTCATGTCCTTAATGTGTGCACACACTTTCTTTTTCTCTTTTTCTCTCTGCGTGGGTGTTATCAGGCTGCTATCGTCAGAATCATGAAGATGAGGAAAGTCCTAAAGCACCAGCAACTCCTTGCCGAAGTACTAAACCAGTTGTCATCACGTTTCAAACCTCGAGTCCCTGTCATCAAGGTACAACACGTCGTCGTCTAATCCGAAATAAAACCACGAGGGGAATCGTGTACTGACTTCACGCATGTTTGTCTTTCAGAAATGCATCGATATTTTGATAGAGAAGGAATACCTGGAGCGCGTCGACGGCGAGAAGGACACCTACAGCTACCTAGCTTAAACGTTTACTTCACACGCCTGACCCAAACATCATTCCCGAAGCCTCTTGGCTTTCATCAGAAGGGATGCACTCGCACGAAACCGGACACTGGAGCGCCCTCTAAACGCAGGGGTCTTACACTGCTGTTCTCCTGAAGTCTCGGCTCTGCCGCTCAGGACCTCCATCGCCGTTTTTTTGATCTGTAAATACGCCGTCGCACTCTTAGGGAGACCTGACCAGGCTTTAGGCTTGCATGTTTCTGCCTCTCTTCGGACAAAAATATAGCTGATTAATTTATAAATAAAATTGAATGGCTTTAGCCTGAGTTAAAAAAGAATTATTATTGCATTCAATAAGGAAAAAAAAGGAACGAATTCTAGCGGCACTTTACGAACGCGTTTGTTAAACTCCTTGTAGAGTCGTGAAAGCAGCCTTTATCCGCTCCATCATTTGTATAGTGTGGTTTTGTTTTATAAATGTCACGAATAAACTTTAAATTTTCTGTACGTTGTCTTTGTCCTTTTGTTCAGTAATCGAAACCACATCGCTCCATGTTTTCATCGAGACTCGCCGGTTTTACAAAAGTATTTCAAAGGCTGTCTGGGGGGGGGGGGGCTGGACACAATACAACAGTTTCCTCACTCGTTACTTTTTTTTTTATTTTTTTTATAATAGGACAGTATGGGAGCAAGATACACTTTGGACAGTCCTGTGTTTAACTGGAACGTTTTCTAAAGCAGTGAGATCACGAACATTAAATATTTGTTTTGAAAGTGTGCTACATTTCACCAACCCTACAAAATATGTAGTGCAAAAACACTATCTGTCTGTTCAGTAATTAAGGAACGACACACTTGTTTTCAGGCAATAAATAACAGTGGGGTCTTAACAACTCTGCTGCTATATATTACATCATCTTTTTCTTTTGGCTTCTCCCATTAGGGGGCGCCACAGCGGATCATCAGTCTCCATACCCCCCTGTCCTCTACATCTGCCTTTTTCACACCAACTACCTGCATGTCTTCCCTCACCACATCCATGAACCTCCTCCTTGGCCTTCCTTTTTTCCTCCTTCCTGGTGGCTCCATCCTCAGCATTCTCCTACCAGTATAACTCATGTAACCTTCATTCCTCCTCTCGTTCTCCTCCTTCGGCCAACAGTAGCCTAATTTCCCCCGTTACCCTGTTTTCTAAAGATACCTGTGGCGGTCGTTGGTAACCCGGGCCTCGACTGATTCGGTATGAAATTCTTATTTGTGATCCGCATATTCGATTTGGCATGTTTTTACGCTGGATGCCCTTCCTAACGCAACCCTCCCCATTTATCCGGGCACTAAGAGTGGCTGGGGTTAGTTCCCTGACCAGGGATCGAACCCGGGCCGCAGCGGTGAGAGCGCCGCATCCTAACCACCAGGGGACCCACATACGGCTGGAAAAAAAGTCGTGTTTCATAAATACTTTTGTCCATCTTTGAGAGATTTTGACGGGGGTTTTTTTTACATAAAAAAAAAAAGCACTCTAGTCTCTACACTGAGCCATATATGGTGGCTGATACAGTCATTTCAAACAAAGTGAAATATTAGCACATGACCATCATAATTGTCTGATTTTTTTATAGAGGATACATTCATCCATATATTTCATGCACCATCATAATCATCAGAAAAGTGTGCTTATAAAATCATGATAAATACAGAAGGGCAACTTGAGCTTATGAGTTTTGTTTATTACTTTCAACAATATTATTTGTAAACATTACAAATCAGCACCTTGTACAATCAGAGGCAGAGGAAAAACAGAGTGGTCACAAACCCTCAGGGAAAGAAAGAAAAAAAAAAAAAAAAAAAAAAAAAAAAAAACGACCAAAAGACAACATCTCAGGAGGAAAACATGCTGGTGAGGAGCTATCGAAAGTCGCACTGAGAAACCCATTGAAAATTTTACTTGGCAGATCACGACAAAGGTTTTAATAAATTACAGAAAAGCCAAAGCTGCTTACGGAGTCTGTGAATATAAATAGGGACAGTTTAAGATCTTCACATGTAGGTGATTTGAGTCTGATCTTATTGCTGGGGTTTTATCACAACTCCTCATATCCATATGAACTGGATTTCAAGGGTCATCCAACACATTCTAGCAGGAAACTTTCCAAACTTATGGTGGTGTATTTAAGTACCATTTATTTATACAGAACCGTGTGTCTTTTATTCTGCTATCGCAAGAAACACGATTATCATGCATCTATTATTGTACTGTTACATTATTAATTACCTTCAATTATATAATCCAGGAGGTCTCTGATCTTTTGTAGCTAGAGGCAGTGAAGCTATTATTTAAAAAGGTATAGATCGCTTTAATCCTCAATTAGGTCCAAATTGATAATATTTATACGACTAACTTTTGTCCCCCACCTTGTTTTTGTTTAAAAGTGTTCGAACAGGCGAATAAAAGCATCATAATAAATATAAGGTGTAGGTCATCATTTCCAACACTAGCAAAAATATTTAATAGAAAATCCCTCATCAGCACCTGTATGCAAGTACATTTTTACTACATCTCATATTAGGCAGTAGATTAAGGATTCTAATAACTTCATGGCTCACTGAAATTTATAATCTAGTACTTTACCAAAGCGATATTGAAATTTTCCCTCACATCTATAGCTATAAAGCACACAGGGAAAGATCTCTTACACTGCCTTAGCATTCAGCCACTGCAGCCTAGAAATGTGGTCTGGGAAACAGAAAAATAAACTAGTTTCGAAGAAAGATGATCGATATTTCGGTCTTAAATAATCAATGATTCAACAGTATAATAAATCATTAATCAGAGCAGCTCTTTTCAACCAGAAAAAAAAAAAAGTTACACTGAATTTTAGAAGGTTGTTACAACTGACTCCTGACTGTGATCATTTACAAACAGGGGAAAGAAACGCTGTTAGAACATACTGGATGACCCAAAAACAACAGGAAGACCTTATTAACTGTCCAAATGTTTCCTTCCTACAGTGATGGTCTGGCAATAAAGACGCTTAAACGTATGGAGATTTCTAAAAAAAAAAACAAACAAAAAAAACGAACATAGCAAAAGTTCCCTGATTCTGATTTCTACGCCATTGGAAATCTTTGTTCATGCATACAACAAACTCAATACACAAATCACCAACATTTTAGGACACCTAAACAATTCAGTGTAATTTCAAGGCACCGCAAGTTAGATACTGGATTTATCCAAGGTTTTTTTTTTTTGTCCTTTTTTTTTTTTCTTTAAATACTTATTCATTATTTTACACAACCTGGATGCGTTGGCACTCCAGAAACTACGATACCTCTGTACGATGCTTGCGATGATGGACAAGCAGAGAAAGTGACTTTGGTTTTCATATCGGATCAAAAACACCTCAACTTGATAAACTGTTGTAGCATAGTGAGACTCCGGTTTATCAGGCAGGGCTGATTTATACTGATTCATCAAGATGCATGTATGTGCAGAGGGGATTTATGGGCAAGGTGAAAATGCTGAAAACTCGTGTGAATCTGCTGTTCTGACTGGTTGTGTCAAGGACATGTGTCTGGCTAGCTTTAAAACAAAAACCAAATCCAGAAACAAAAGCAGAGCAGCTCTTTGTGAAAGCTTATTGGTTAGAAGCTCTGAGAGGAATACTGATTCAAATTACAAGAACATAATGCACTGTTCTCATACACTAGTAATGACTCATTATGTGGCTCCACAACATTAGTTGTAAATAGAAAGAATTAAATGTTAAGCATGTTGCATGCAGGCATTAAACAGCCACCTTCTTTTACTGGAAAAAATCAACTTCAGGGAACTAAATCCATTTCATATCAGGCAGCATTACGCAACCCTGACACTGAATATATCCTACAACACGGTGTCCGCGGGGGTTGGTGGTAAGGTGGGGGGGACTTTGCTACACTAAAATCCAACAATTTCTTCTTTTTAGTTATTTAAACATGCACCTTTATCCCCGAGTGCATGCAGTAATAGACCGTTTTGCAATACCAGTATAAATCAGCCCATGTACCGATCTGGTGCCTAATAAACTGGTGCTGAACCTGTGATTTGCTGTCAGTTTGGTCCAAAGGTTGAAAGACATTGACTGCTTGGGGGGGGGGGGGGGGGGGGGGGTTAAAAACATTTCAGAACACTGGAAAACATACAGCCCATTAGACAGTGATGGATCTCTACTAAACTTGAAGCTGTAAACAAGTGAATATTCAAGTTACTGTCAAAAAGTGAATTCCCAGAGTAACGCCTGTTGGTCAGAAAAATAATGAGAAAAGACTGAAGTGTAAAAAAAAACTACTAGCCTACTACAAGTAGGCTGATCACCTTGTCCTATAAAAAAAAAAAAATAATAAAAAAATAAAACAGTATTGAAACGGCATGTGGAGAGAAAATTCCTGAAGAGTGTAAGGCATTTGTTCCAGAGGTAGACGGATTCATGGAATTTCCATTTCACGTTCGATGCCCACGTACTTGAGGGCGTCAGCTTGACTATATCTACACAGAAGAAAAATACAAATAATGAAAAAATGATTGATATAATATATATAATGCATAAGAATTTATTTTACAGAATGTTTTGCTTATGCTGTGTGGTGAGATTCCATTAGCAGGTTAAATGTTATTATAAATGGCTTGGATGGATAAGAGAGAACCAACAAATGTGCAGAGAAAATGGTTCAGTGGTTAGTTACAAAAATAAAATAAAATAAATAAAGGATGCATATAAGCATTTCTCTTTCATACTGTGTCAGCAGGATTGCTACGCCTAATTCTAATAATAGTGTTAAGGAGGTGTGCATTCGGTATATGCAGGCAATGCAGCTCCAGTATCATTTTATCGACCTGCTAGAAACTAGAACTAGAAACACTTATTTGTAACATGCACACAACTTCCTGAGTGATCACAGAAATTGTGATTATAATTATAAAAGTGTCAATGATGGATGATGGGTACATGCCTAAGAAGCTAGAAAAGAGAAAGTCAAAGATGACTGATAAGTATTTTTGGTCATCTTTGACTACTTACCTGTAGTCAAAGAAAAGCTCCTCCCCAGTTTGTATGGCTCTCTTGGCAAAAATCCCTATTCGGTGATCCCCATTAACCATCATAACTAAAAAGGAGGAAATCAAGAACAATGATCCTAAAATAAACTGCAGTTCCCTTTTTTAAAAAACAGTCAAAAAAATATTAGTTTCTTTCTTTGATTTTGCAAGTATACAGGATTGTGCAAACTACAGAGCAGCACTTTTCCCCAATGAACAAACACATACACAAACCCCAGAAATCAAAACATACTACATTGGCTGACATTTTGTGGGAAAAATATTTTAAATAAAAATATTTAGTGTAATCAGAATGCAATGTTTTAGGTGCGTTACCTTTTGCATAGCAGTTGGGGTTGACAGAGTGATTTGCAAACCTGATCTTGTTGCCTTTCCTCGTCGCATCGACAACAAAATCTGCCAAAAAAACCCAACGGGTGTGTTAAACAAATAATGAACAAGAGCACAAACTTGCAACACGAGTACAAAGAAATCAGCTCACCATTATTAAGGTTGAACAAGAAACTACACATGTATTTGTCATAGACCTTTCCTCTGCGGTCAGCCTCATCCTGCGAGATGATCTAAAGGAAACAGAAATACTTAACCTTTTGAAAGGTTTGCTTGTATAGAACGCTGTCAGGACCAAATCAAACTTTACAGCATTATAGAAATCAGGTCTGTTAGAGAACCTTATCCAGAAGCTGAGTTATGGGATTAGAGTGAATTAGGAAAGAAAGCATCGTTGATGGCTTACTAGAGTAGAGCTTGCTTTTGGAAGCACTCACCTCTCCACAGTACTCTGAAATGAACTCATTCTTCTGAACAGGCTCTTTGATGAAGATGCCCCATCCTGCCACATCAGATGGTGCCAACAGTAGGTGCTGAACCGAAAAAGGAGCGAATCAGTTTTCACGATTCAGAAACACATATATGAAATGAAGTTCTTGGCATTCTGGGGTTATCGAGGTTGTAAAAAGTGCAAGTATGTATTCATTTATTATTGTTATTTATTTAAGATATCTTTGTACCTTCTTGGCTCCTCTCTGAATGCTGCAGTTCTTGCATGAAACATTTTTGCTATCCCAGTGATCAGCAGCTCCGCAGGTAAGACAGAGGTCGGGGTCGCACTCGCGCACAGCCAGGTAGCACGGACACTGCTTTGTGTTACACTGAGCCTTGCAGCGGCAGCCCGGAAAACGATTCTGGCCTGCGCAAAGCACAAAGTTCATGTCTGAAAAACGATTTTGAACAGGATATTTTGAGAACTAAATCTACACTGGTATAGCTGACCGCAGCAACAATATTTAGTAGTCCAGTATGTGTGAAAATATGCTACACGGTGCTGAAAACGAGGAGGGATGTTTGCGAAAGCAAAAAGACAAGTCTGCTTTTGTAAAATTTAAGCAGTCTCCCCAAACAAATCATTGTAGGCATGTGAGCAAGTTGTTTTAAAGTGTGTAATGGTGACATCTTAAATACAAAAAAGAAACTCTGTAAATAAACACAAATATACCTAAATTATAACTAAATTGAACTTTAAAAGCCTTGATGTGCGTCAATACTCACACTCTGAGCTGCACTGGCAGAATTTCTCACAGAAGTTTTGAGCAGTGACACATGGGCAGGAGCTGTCACACGGTTGCCTCGGGTGGTCACATGGCTGATAGTTGTAGACGTGATTGGAGGAACCATCTGTATAATCGAATATAACAATACATCATTAATGTTGCAGGTAACCCCTTCTTGACACCTTGCTTGCTTGTAATTAATCAGTATTGACTGACTGATACTAGACTGGTTAAACAGGAACTGCAACATGCATGGTATTTATAATTACGCTACAGTGACTCAGTGATTAAACCATGTATCAAGTGGAGGCTGTGTGAAGAAAACCTAGTGAATAAGACATGGCATCTGTTTGTCTCAGTGAAGCTGGTATGACTTTACACTTCAAATCTATTTGCCCAATACTGAATCACTTGTAATGTACCACTATTATAATATAATAATAATATAATACACACAGTTCTCTATTAATGCAAACTATCAACTCAAATTCTCAAAAGATCCATCGGAACAGTAAACAATACAAACCTTTCTTTAGTTGAATTTTTCGACAGTGCGTCGCCCACAACCTGTAACAAGAGACAGAAATATGTTACTTTCAGTTGAAAGACTACGGGTGAACTAAAATAAAGTAAGAATCCTCTCCGGAGCATGCCTGTGTTTTCTCTTCTTTTTTCTTGGAGGCGTGTCTTCATCTTCAGTAGGCGCACGTGCAATGATGCTGGATTCCTTTACTCTGAATTCATATACCTAGCAAATAATAAATTAATAAAAGGTTTGTGTAATACTTTAAAATAAAGAAAACCCTCAAATTACACACCTGTCTGCAGGTCTTAGAGCCAATGAGGCGAGCGATGGCGCAAAAGTTGTCATAGTAAGTGCCTATGAGTACACGGAAAAGGGAGGCCTCCGCTCCAGTCCAGTCTACGTTCTCAGGGGGATCGGGGATCTTCAGTTTTACTGGAGTCTGGCAGCGTGAATTCCCCTCTACAAAACGGACCAGTAATTATTAGTTAAAAAAACAAACAAAAAAATAATAAATAAATCATGAAATAGATTTTATTGTCATTTTACTCTGATGTTAGAAGCAGAGTATATTGCCTTCTTCCCATACCGGAAGAGCTAGTAGTCTCGTCCTTCTTGTCCTCATCGTCTTTATCATTGCTGTCGTTGGTGTCTGTCCCTCCTTCTCGGTCGCTGTCTGTGTCTTTAGTCTCCGTGTTCACGGTTGGTGTGCTTGGCCTGCTGTTGCTGTTGCTATTGCTGTTGGCAAGTCTGCCTCTGCGTCTGACTGCCGAACGTTTCAACGGGGTTTTAGCTCGCTCTGCCACCACACCAGCTGCATATTCCTTCACCATGCCGTCCTAACGTGCATTTCAGTTTTTGTTCAGAATATTTCAATGGCCAGAAATAGAAAAATGGAGACAGTTCATATATACGGTTTCCAGTATATTGTTATTTTGTCCAATGTTTTTTTTTTACCCCCCTAACGTAATGTTGAATTTGAGCTGATATAAAAATGTCTTTTTAGATAGAGGTTAATAAAATAGTATGATCTCAAACAAAGAGGCAGAACTATTACTGAAATATGAATTTATTTTCTCAATATTTGTCCATCTTAAATAAATTAATCTGTATCGAGGGACAGACTTTTATAACAATATTTTTTCTATGAAATGAAAACTGTTATAATGGTCCCTAGTTACAAAAAATACATATAGTATAATACTTAATATGTAATTTATTAAAACATCTGCAAGTGTGTAAATTATACTTCAACTAGTAAGAAACATAAATCATGCATAAAGACATAACTGCAGTGATACCCAACAAAAAAAAAAATCCTTACCTGAACCAGGTACATGTAGCAATCAAGCCCACACGGCTTGCTGTCCACCAGATTCTCCAGGTTCTTGCGCTTGTATGTGTTTGGAGTTGCATGAAAGGCTGTAAGGAGAAGCGGGTACCTTTACATCACTACATTCTTCAGACTCTCATTGAGACGGTGTGTGGGAGTTGAGACTCACGGTGAAGGAAGCAGTCATATTTGAAGCAGCGTCTACAGAAGAGCGTATGGAAGGAGTGCAGGCTCTGCTCTCTCTGAACTGATTTGGCGTTTGGGCCATCAATGTTGGGCGTGCACTCTGGAGGAAGCGTACCTGGGAGCTGCTGCTCAGTCAGCTCCTTATACCTATGTGCAGTTTATAGAGTCAAACTTTACTATTTGTCTTTATGTGCGTTATAAATTCACCTCTTCATATCATGCTTACATGTGGGGCAAAACACCTTAAGGATACAGGACATTAAAATCTTCTATATAAACCATGTGAAATCTCAGAGATTAACCATCTGGTCTGATTCAATCAGATTGTGCCAAGTATTCAGTGTTCTCGAGATTAGTTTTGCCAGGTACACAAAGTATGCAAAATGGGTACTGCCTAGACCAGTTTTAAAAACCCAGCCTTAAAAATCCTTACATGCTTTAAGCACTAACTGGCTTTCAGATTGTTAGAAATGTAAAATAGTAAAATGTACAATCATTTTAAACTATTGGGTATGTGACCATACCAACCAAAATAAATCAGTAATCAAACAGGTCAGGATAATTTCAAAATAAAGGATATATAACCACAGAAAGATTTAGTTAAACTGATCACTACACTCTCTCCCTCATATCTTACCATTATGTAAATTTAAGCAACTTAATATAAAGCAACAAATATAAGCAACTTACTATCTTTAATATGATGCCCAATAATAGGCAGCTTACGGTTGAACCAAATATTGAACGTCTTTACACTGAATGATTTTTGCTGCATAACAAAACTAGACATGTATGCAGTGCTTTTTTCTTCATGACTTACTTTTCTTTGAGCTCTTCTGGAGATCCTTTATCAGGAAACATGGAGGAGATGGCATCAAAGATTTTCTCGGATGGAAACTTTTTTGGAAAGTCACTGCTTAGACCTATAACAGCAATAACACTAGGCCTTACATTTGGGCACATCTGACAAATTAGGAAGTAAAAACAGCCCAATAAACTGTAAAATAAATACAAATAAATAAAAAAACCACCACTGACCACTACCACCATAAAAAATTTAAAATTCAGTTTGTTTAGGAACAGAAAGTCATTATTTAACATTTGTCATATTGGCGTTCAAATTAGAACTAGAGCCATTACTACAACCTTGCACTTAATCACTGTCACGTCTGAAAAATATGCAGTATATATTTGCTGTAGCTTTTCTCTACATGCGGAAATTGAATTAACAGATGTAACACACGTGTCACTGATCTCCACCAATATCTGTCTGGTCTCTGTATGCTTGTGTGTTTTTTGTGTGGGGGTGCGTGTGTGTGTGTCCCCTTACTCTCAGAGTTAAGAAGATGGTCCTTGCGAGAATCTTCAGCAATGTCTTTTGCATCGCAGTTGTCTAGTTTGTAATCGTGCTGATCCTCTTCATCGTCATCATCATCTTCTTTGTCACTATACTGATTAAGAGCGTTCACCAACTCCACAAAAATCTCATCATTTATAAAGCCACATTCTGCAAAAATAAATAAATTATATAAATAGTTACAAAAATAAAAACCTGAATTAAATTTTTTGTTTTAAGTAGAGTTACTGCAATGTTACAGTAATATCACAAAACAGAAAAGCAGCTCTGGCAATAGTTTCGGCTGCCAGGTAAATCATTGTTTGTAAATAATGCATTTACTGTAATAATATAGCTCTTGTTACTATAGAAACAAATATTTCATAGAAACCTGAATGCTGGAAATGTCCTTAACAATAAATGTAACAACAAACTAATTTTTTTTTTTACAAAAGTTTAGTGACCGTATACCAGAGTAACAGAAAAAGGCACTGATCTTTAGTGAATATGCTTTATCTTAAATAAATATATAAAAACAACTTTGGCGAAACTTCCATTGTATTCAATATATATCAGTTGCTATGCACGTTAGCTAAACCTCATTTGTATACCAATAGAGATGGCCGGAGATTCTTTTTTAGGCCCGTTCAAAATTAATCATACCCTATTCCCAATCTCAAAAAAAACGTGCACATGGTTTCACACTCCAGTTACTACAATCAACTTGGGTCTAATCAATTAAGGCCTAATTATGTTAAACGGTAACACTTGCTCTGTAAAGTATAATTTAGGGGGCAAAGCTTTAATTATTTTCAGTCAGTCACCATGGCCAAGAAGAAAGAACTTAGTCATGATCTTCGTACACGTGTTGTCAATGCCCATAGTGAAGGCAAAGGCTACAAGACCATTTCGAAAGAACTGGATGTCCCTGTATCAATCCTACAGAGTATCTTCAAGAAGTTCAAGATGTTCAACACTGCCAAAAACCTGGATGGGCGTGGCAGAAAACGCAAAGTATCCTCTAGAGTCGCTAGAAAGATCTGCCGCAATGCAAAGGTCTTGCGAGGTGGTCTCCATGGACATCGACACAGAAAGACACCACTTCTTACCCAGAGACAACGGGATGTGCTCCTGGCCTTTGCGAGGAGTCACCTAGATAGAGATCCGAACTTCTGTTCATCCATCCTCTAGTCAGATGAGACTAAACTGGAGCTCTTTGGACATATGGATGGTGCATATGTTTGGCGTAAGAAAGGACAAGCCTTTAATCCCAAGAATACCATTCCAACAGTCAAGCATGGCGGTGGTCACATCATGCTATGGGGTTGCTTCTCTGCCAGTGGTACGGGTAACCTTGTTAAGATAGATGGTATCATGAAAAAGAAGGACTATCTCAAGATTCTTAAAAGAAAAAAGCTGGTGGGGTCAGCACACAAGCTCAACCTGCCAGAGAATTGGACCTGAATTGGACCCGAAGCATACGGCGCGAGTTGTCAAGCAATGGTTCGGGGACAAAAACGTTTTGGGGTGGCCATGTCAGAGTGCTGACCTAAGCCCAATTGAGAATTTGTTGAGAGAGTTGAAGATCCGGGTCAATGCTAGGATCTCCAACAACTGATGGCTTTCGCGAAGGAAGAGTGAGCAAAACAGTCCGCAAAACAGACCTGTAGAAAACTTGTGGAGACGTACAAGAAGCGTTTGCAGGCCGTCATTAAGAACAAAGGCTCTATTGCTTATTGAAACATTGTAATATAAAGGGTAGAAATAATTCTGAACATGGTGAGTTTTGAACATTTGTCAATAAAAATGCATAAAATGTTATATTCCTTGAAGTATGTTATTCTTAGAGTTGCTTGTCACATATTAGATATTTGAAAGTATTATAAAACTCATTCATCACAGAAGACAACTCAAACACTAAAAATACCAAGAGCATGAATAATTTTGAGCATAACTATTTTATTTTATATATATATGAAAATAGAACCAATAAGTTAAAATGCTGCAGACAGACACAAATAAGAATAAGCAGGCAATAGTGGGCGTTTCTGAATGTTTCCTGGCGGTGTTACAGTACAGACAAAATTGCTTGACTTGACATGAAAAATGCTGCATGGAGGATTTTAGAGCCTTGACACAAACCTCTATCTCCATGAACCTTGCCATCGTAATTTTTAATAAGCTCTTCAATAAAAGTGCCGTCCTGGTCCAGAATCTCATCTCCCATATAAGGTATGTTGTGCAAAACTGTTTCATCTTCAACCTACAATAAAGAGCCTTGATTAGGTCACAGAAGGTTCACAATAAATATAGTCTCTGCTGATTAGGTACTTTACCATAAAGTTTTGTTGGAGTGGTGACCAGGAATACATGACAGGTACAGAAGCTACAGCATTCAGGGTTTTAAGAGGAATGACTTGTCTGGAGAACTCTGCAAAGCCACTATCTACTGTGCACTGAAAAACAAGAGTCATGTACAGTTTTTAAATGCAGTTTTTATGGCTATATTATTTGCTAAAAGAGAAGCAGAACGCTAACCTCTCGTGTTCCACGTAATGAGCTCACGGGTGTCATGATGTGCACTGGCTGAATCCGACGCAGTTTCCACTCCTGATTGAGAATGTCGGTGCGCTCTAGAATTTTCTGTCTGTTGGAATTGAACATGCTCTGTAGAAATAGATAAAATGCATTATCGTTATTGTCATCAAACACCAGCCATGAATATAGAATAACTTGTATTGCTTTAACTTCATGATGAATAAAAAAAAGCATTTTTAAGGGTTCCGGATGTGCCTTTTCAGGTATTTTAACTATAAGTTTTGTCATATTTACTACACTATTTGCTTACTTTACTGCTACACATAAGCTCTGGCAGTTTAACAGCCATGTTCAGCAGATGGTAGGCGGGGGGATATCACAGAACACAAAGTGTCAGACCCCGACTGACCCCAAAATAGACTCTGGGGGGTTCTTATGCATTTCAGCAAAATAAAAAGCAAGTAAAATCCAACCCAACCTCCCTAAAGGAAATATGTTTCCAAAAGATGCATTTCTTTGTATACTTTCCAGCTATTATAGTTTATAAAAGTATTTCTATGTTTAGACTCCTACCTTAACCTCATCTGCTCTTCGAAAACGCTTTAGCTGGCGTAAGCGCATGTACTCGGACTTCACTCTTCTCCTCCAGCACACTGGGCCTTTCTCCGATTTCTTCCCAGTCAAGCCCATGGTTTCCCTGCAGAAACACCAGCATCGGTTTTAGAGAGAAATGAAACAAAAAAAATCTCTGTGCAAGAGCAAGCTGTTCGTGTCTGACCAAACATACGGGAAGAGTTCCATCTCAGCGCAGGCAAGACGTGCAAGACGCCGAGTAAGTGAGAAGTAACGCAAATTAATTCACAAGTACAACATTATGGGCGAGTTCATCTTGCTTAATCACCTCACACTGACATCTGCAGCAGCGTACGTAAGGAGCAACTGTTCTGTCTGCCATGTTTTCTTTCTGTTTTTGCATCTTTAATGAAACCCTTAACTGGTGAAATGATTTACAGGATTTACGTTTCCCAGAAAAAAAAAAAAAAAAAAAGGATGGCAGATTTTTTTTCCTTTATTATTCACTCAAAGTGGCAGCTTAAAAGAAATCTAAAGGCAGCAAATAACAGAGTCACTGTTGTGGTTTTCGGAAAATGGTTATGCATTTGTACACCAATGCATTTTTTCCCCCTTTTTAAAACCAAGCCTGTTAACTTGCTGCGTTTCTCCGTTCAATTCTCTTTTTATAGCATTTGTCTTCTTCAACAGTAACTTATCTGTTTTCAAATTTGATTTAATGCGGCCTTACAATGTTCAAATGCTCGTTTTTAATGTTGGTATATTTAATGTATGCATATATCATTAAATTATGATACAAAATTTTATTGATTATATATTTTAGATGTTTATGCTTTCACAAATGAACAAAATATCTATTTTTTGTTTTATTTTAAAAAATATATTGTATTTTATATAGGCATTTTTAAGAATGGTTGTCCACCTGCCATCTGCAAAATACAATCCAAATGTTGATTTAAAAATTGCACCTTTCATACTCAAATGATATTTGTTAGGGTTTTTTTTTTTTTTTTTACAGAAAAACACAACCAAGCAAGAGTGAATTTGTTCAAAAAAGAGAAATCCCCCATCCCCTTCTCAACAAGCAGCCACTAAAAGCTTTAAAATAGCAAAATAAAAAATAGATAAACCCTATAAAAACTGTTAAACCCTATAGACAGTTAAACTCTAAATACTATTGCATTTTTTTTTTAATACAACCTTTTACATAAATACCATGAATTAGACTTTTTTTATCCGATTAATCGATTATCAAAAGAATTATTAGTTGCCGCCGTAATATAATGACCAATACATCAAACTCTCTGTAAGAAGAGGTTTATCATAAAGGAGTCTCTAGCACCAGCTATTTACAACACTTTTTTGTAAACAAGTTCAAATGTACTTGTACATAAAGTGGCTGTTTTCTAATTTTTTTGCATGTTTGTCACACTTTAATGTTTCAGATCATCAAAGAAAATTAGTAAAAGATAATACAAGTGAACACAACATGCAGTTTTTAAATGAAGGTTTAAATGATCCAAAACAACATGGCCCTGTGTAAAAAAAAAAAGTTTTTGGCCCCTAAACCTAATAACTGGTTGGGCCACCCTTAGCAGCAAGTGCAATCAAGCGTTTGCGATAACTTGCAAGGAGTCTATTACAGCACTGTGGAGGAATTTTGATCACTCATCTATGCAGAATTGTTGTAATTCAGCCACATTGGAGGGTTTTTTGAGCATAAACCGCCATTTTAAGGTCATGCCACAGCATCTCAATAGAAATCAGGTCAGGCCTTTGACTAGGCCACTAAAAAAACTTTTTTTTTTTCTCCAGCCATTTAGAGGTGGACTTGCTGGAGTGTTTTGGGTCACTGTCCTGCTGCAGAACTCAAGTTCGCCTCAGATCGAGCTTACAAACAGATGGCCAGACGTTCTCCTTCAGGATTTTTTGGTAAACAGCAGAATTCATGGTTCCATTTAATCACAGCAAGTCTTCCAGGTTCTGAAGCAGTGAACAGCCCCAGAACATCACACTACCACCACCATGTTTTACTGTTGGTATGTTGTTCTTTTTCTGAAATGCGGTGTTACTTTTACAGATGGGACACACACCTTCCAAAAAGTTAAACTTCTGTCTCGTCAGTCCACAGAGTATTTTCCCAAAAGTCTTGGGGATCATCAAGATGTTTTCTGGCAAAACTGAGACGAGCCTTTATGTTCTTTTTGCTCAGCAGCGGATTTCGTCTTAGAACTCTGCTATGCAGACCATTTTTGCCCAGTCTCTTTCTTATGGTGAAGTCATGAACACGGACCTTAACCGCGGCAAGTGAGGCCTGCGGTTCTTTGGACGTTGTTGCGGGGTCTTTTGTGACCTCTTGGATGAGTCGTTGCTGTGCTCTTGAGGTAATTTTGGTCGTCAAGCCACTCCTGGTAAGGTTCTCCACTGTTCTATGTTTTTACCATTTATGAAGAATGGCTCTCACTGTGGTTCACTGGAGTCCCAAAACTTTAGAAATGGCTTTATAACCTTTTCCAGACTGATAGATCTCAATTAATTTCTCTCTCATTTGTTTCTGAATTTCTTTGGATCTCGGCATGACGTCTAGATTTTGAGGATCTTTTGGTCAACTTGACTTTGTCAGACAGGTCCAATTTAAGAGATTTCTTGATTGCGACCAGGTGTGTCAGTAATCAGGCCTGGGTGTGGATAGAGAAGTTTAACTCCGGTGTAATCAACCACAGTTTTAACAGGGGGGCAAACAATTTTTCACACAGGGCCATGTAGTTTTAGATTTTGTTTTCCCTCAATTATAAAAACCTTCATTTAAAAACTGCATGTTGTGTTTACTTGAGTTACCTTTTACTAATGTTTCAATTAGTTTGATGATCTGAAACATTAAAATGTGAAACATGCAGAAAAAAAGAAATCAGGAGAAATAGTGCTCTCATTTATAGTAAAAACTCATTTCGCAAATGTTAAATGTTTTCCTTTAACAGCACACCTCATCATGCTTTATTCCTTAGTTGAGCACATAATGCATCATGTTTAAATCGTTCCCTCCAGATCACTTTATCTTCATCGTTTGATACCAAAACTGAAAACGATTCTTTCATTCTCTCGAGTTATATTTTAGTACACTTCATTTCAGCAAATTCCGTTTGTTTTAGGTGATGAATTCAAGACCACGGGACTGTAAATGCTTTCATGTGGACCTGGTTTGCCTTTAACTATGTAGATTTGTTCTGACTGACTTCACATTATAACACATCATTCATTCTACTTTGCAGAAAAACTAAATTAACATGCATTTAGGTGCACAGAGAAATCAATGGTATTGCCCTGGGATGCCCCAAACGAAGGAATTTTTTTATTTATTTACAAATTTAAAATGTAAAAAATTGTAATATGGTGTACTAAAATTTTTGGGGGGTTTTACCCTCATAATTGGCTTAATGCTTTTAGACAGATACAATTACAAGTGCTATCAGTGGCAAACTAGGAGCCAGATGGCTGTTTGCTGAAACAAAAACCACATCCAAAGGCTTTGGGGAACATCACCATGGTAAATCTTTCAACATAATGAAATAAGACTGGTACTCTGAACTCCAGGAACACTTCAAGGGCAAAAAGACAAATGTCAAGCTGTAGATGTATGGTGCAATTGTGTGTCAGGGGGGTATGAAATTTAGTTTTATAGATACATGACCTGAGAGGATGGAGACACAGATCATGGCATTAAGAGGTCAACAAAGCAACGAGCAAGCGAAAATGAAAGAAACACGTTAATAAAGAGAGAGATTTCAACTTGTATTTCCTGTACGAGTTTCTTCCTCCTTCTCCCACACCATAAAACTGCCTTAACTCACATGTTAGACATACAAAGTGCTGTTTGATGACCTCTGGGTGCCTGATGATCTGGAATCTGACTTCTTACTTCAACCTCAGATTATTAAGAAGTTACTGAAACGTTGAAGACAAGCTTTTATTATGGAGATTATTCTTTTTTTTAGTAGCTGACTAGCCTGGAACTACTTCAGTTACCTAAGATTTAGCTCCTACCTCGGGAACAACACGGCGCTGAATGGGTTTGTCATACCTTCAGAAGTCCAGTCCACATGAACCACTCGGATAATTCAGTGTTCCTTCTGTGAACGGAGCCGTCGCGTGAAGATTAGCGGTTAGCTAAGCTAAGCTAACTCGGCTAACTAAGCAGTGAGGAGAGAGGGAGAGAGGGGGGGGTCGCTTCACCTCCAATACCGGCAAGCTCGCTAAACAAAGACGACAAAGCTCCTTTCGGGCCGGTTTTGCTTTTCAAGCTTTTCGCGTTTCGAGCTCTTTTACAATCAAGTCAACAAAACGAAATAAAAAAAATTAATAGAAATGTAAGAAAAAACCGAGCCGTGCTTCCAAAATGCTCAATATTTCCGTTGCTCGAACTATTCAAACCCGCTTTCTCTCCGCTCTCTCTAACCCCGCCCACTTCGGGGCGCTGCAGAAACAACGAGCGCCAAAACGAACGGACCAATCACAACGCTCCACATTCAAGCTTCTCAATATCAAGCGTTCCGATAAGTCTGATCCCGCTTCTGGCGTGTCCAATCAGACACTGTTCTGCGTGAGGGGCCCGGAATAGGGGACATGTGGAGAAGTTCTCCTTTGTTCTTTTTTTTTAAATATATTTTTTTGAAACAATTTTTTTTGGTGTAGAAATAAACGGACCGGTACGACCTTGATTATTTCTTCTGTAATCACCAATCCTAAAATATTTCGCCTGTCAATTGCTTGGAAAGCGTTTTATCGTTATACATGACACAATTATTTTTTTTTCATTGTGAAAATTATATAATACGCCGCAGTGTTACGTGCGAACGATGGAATTAGAAACGTTCGTGCTTTTCATTTTGGATTCACAGCATTACTGTATGTAAACACGGCAGTTTATTGCCTTGTAGCGTTCAGACACTTTGAACTTGGGTTCATCCGGTGTATTAAGCCCCGCCTTCTTTTTTCCTGACGTAACAGGTTACAACGACGGGGCTGTGTGACGTCATGTTACTGTCGGAAGTGGATTCCCATTTAGACGTTTCTCCCTTTATTCACATTTTACAGTGACGTATCATGTCCAGTCTATTTTAGGATTAGATCTAGTCTTCAAATGTGTGACACTTTTCCTTATTCTAAGGAGAAGCAAACAAAGTAAATAAAATATAGTAAATTAATTATAAATTAACAAAATTAATTATAATAAATAAAATACACATGCCCAATATTAGATCTGGCAAATGCACACCATATTTCCCAAAGTATTGGGTGACCTGACCTTTCCTGCTATATGTGGTTCTTTTCCAAACTGTTACCTCAAAGCTGGAGACACTCAATTGTACAGGACGTCTTTAGATGCGCTAGAACAACATCCACATGGCAATGCTCCTGTCCACAAAGTGAGATCCTTAAAAAATATATGGTTTACATGCTTTGGAGAGGAAGAGCTTGAGTGGTCTGCTATAGAGCTCTGATCTCATCCCTACTGAACGCCTTTGGGATGAATGTGAACGCTGACTGCACCCCAGGTCTCCTCACCTACATCAGTACCTGCCTTTCATAACACCCTTGTGGCTGATGTACACAAATATTCCTAAACACACTCCAAAATCTAGTGGAACATCTTCCCAGAAGAGTGGAGAGAATTATAAGAGCAAATTTGGACTAAATGTGGAATGCGATGCTCAAAAATCACATTACACACTTATGACCAGGTGACCCAATAATTTTGGCAATATAGTATACATAAGCTGAAGAATAACTCTGTTATATGCCTTTGTAAAGAGAGAACCAGACTTTTATCTGCTTACCACCCCCCACACACACACACACACACACACACAAAAAGTTAATGAAAGACATCTGAAATCTAACTTTACATTTGTTGCGTGTTGGTGGGTGGTCCCGGTGGTGGGGTTGTGCCTGAATACAAGAACAAAGACTTCTACATTGTCGTTTGAGAATTTTCTAATACATAAGTATTATGTAAAAAAATTATAATAATCTGACTTGTGCCCATGGAATTCAAAAGCCATGTGTAAATGTAGCCTCTGTCCCCTCTCTAGATCCACAAAATGTTTAGTTCAGGCATCTGCAAGGCTTCTTCAGGACATTTACTCCAGATTGGAACAAACTAAGAATAAAAGCTCTTTTAAAAACGATCTTTGCTCAAATATATTGGCTTTATATTGATTAATTAAAGCTCAGTAGGTCTGAGATTAAAAATTTCCAAGCATGATTGTTCAGGTTACAGTTATATTTGATTAGTAGGTGAGCAGAAAGCTCATGATGCCTCATACGGAAGAAGGATCAGTCCAAATGTGATATCTCATTAAAACCTCATTAAGAGCTGTATTGCTGTTTAATAATATTTTAATATTGATAAATTATTTATTTTGCTGTGATAATTAAGGCCTGTTGCATAACCAACTCCATCTATTTATCCAGACCGATTGTAATGTGCACAATATTAAAAAAGGACAGCCATTGGTTTCCCTTTTTTTTGTTTGTTTTATTTAAAAAGTTTTTGAAAAGAAATCTAATAAACAGTGCTTTGGAATGAAAAGAAAAACTTCTGCTTTCAGAAACAATGCTCACTGCAGGATCACGTCAGACATCCGAGGTCTACGTTTTATTACGTGTCAGGTTCAGAGTTTTTCTAAAAACCTTTAGAGTTCGTCTTTGTTCTGTGATAATTTTGTAGCATGTTGCTCTAAGAATTTGCTTAAACTTTCCACGTTTCTTTCACCACCTGAAAACTGAACAGGATTCTGCTTCTTGTTGCTGGGCGCAAAGTATATCGTAGGAAATCCTTCTACTTTGTAGGCGTCGTGGGCCACGTCGTTGACCGTGGAATCCATTTTGGCGATCACCAGATTCTTCTCGTTCTTGTACTTCTTTGCAAGAGCGAGGTATTCAGGCTCCAGCTTCTTGCAGTGACCGCACCACGGCGCGTAGAACTCGATCAGGACATCTTTCTTCGTGTCCATGACGATTTCGTCAAATGTTTTCCCAACGACAACCTTTACTGGTCCCTTGTTGTTCTTGGGAATGGGCTGTGATTTAACGATGGGCTTCAGTTTGCCTGTTACAGAAAAATTATATGTATAAGTGTCACTAATAAAGACTAGGAACTTAAGATGTATTGCAATCTAATTCATAGTTCTTAAGAACATTTGCATTTAGATTTATGGCATTTGGCAGATGCCCTTATCCATTTATGGCATTTGATTTACAACAGAGTAGCTGAGGGTTAAGGGCCTTGATCAGGGGCCCAGCAGTGGCAGCTTGGTGGTGCTGGGATTTGAACTTACAACCTTCTAATACAGAGCCCAATGCCTTAACCACTGAGCTATCCCTTTGAACCCCCTTGAAAACCTAGGTGTAGCCCAAATGTTATGCTGTCTACTAGCATTTACAATGTGTGGGTAATATACCTATTTGAATCACTATGTGCATCAAATCCAGGAATTTCCTCACCTTTTTTAAAGGCCATAACAAATTCATGAAGCACGTCAGAGTCAAACTCCTCTGGCTCCATCGCATACTTCTTCCCCGCTTCACCGAGAATGGCGACGTTAACTTCCTCGCCACTTTCACTGAGTCCGAGGCTCTTCAGCTCGTCAGCGTAGTCCTCCTCATCTGCGATGGCGAACGTGTACTCTGGGAAGTCTTTGGCCACTTCCAATGCTTTGCTCCTCCAATACTGTGTGGCTGTGTGGCAAAAAATAAAGGCCATTAAAACTGCTGGACAAAAATAAATAAATAAATACAGGATTATCCTGGTCAATCTTGACCATTAAAAAATCTCTTTGGAGACAAAACTTATGACCGTGGTCTTTCCATATTTTGTGCAAATTAGGCAGGAGAACATTGGCCTTTCAAAACAGAAGCTATATTACAAAACAATATTGTGATAACTATAGGCTATTGTTGGAATGTAGATATTTATTAAGTTACACTTTTGTGTGCACATTAATATAAACCTCTGATTTGAATTGCTGCATAATTTAGTTGAGAATGCAACAGTGCTGTGGTATATTACTCAAAAACCCATTTTTGCACTTTAATTGCTGTTTCTAGATGGAAAGAGAAATGGTGTAGGGGTGATTCTGAAGGAAGAGTACAGTAAGAGTGTAGTGGAGGTAAAGAGAGTTTCTGATGAACGAAGGCGATTAACGTGAAGCTGGAAGTTGAAGGCATGATGATAAATGTTGTCAGTGCTTATGCTCCACAAGTGGATTGTGAGACGGAGGAGAAGGGAAAATTCTGATGTGTGTTAGATGAAGTGGTAGATGGTATACCTAGGAATGAACAATTGGTGATTGGGGCAGATTTCAATGGACATGTAGGTGAAGGGAACAGAGGTGAGGAGGAGGTGATGGGTAGGTATGGTTTTAAGGAGAGGAATGTGGAGGGCAGATGGTAGTAGATTTTGCTAAAAAGGATGAAAATGGCAGTGGTGAACACTTATTCCACAAGAAGGAGGATCATAGGGTGATGTATAAGAGTGGAGGAAGGTGCACACAGGTGGACTATGTGCTATGCAGGAGATGCAACCTGAAGGAGATTGGAGACTGTAAGGTGTTGGCAGGGGACAGTGTAGCTGGACAGCATCGGATGGTGGTCTGTAGGATGGTTTTGAAGGTGAAGAAGAAGAGGAGGAGAGTGAGGACTGAAAGAAGAATAAGATGGTGGAAACTGAAGGAGGAAAGAGGAAATTTAGGAAAGAGGTGAGACAGGGGCTTGGTGGTGGTGAAGAGGTGCGGGATGGCTGGGCAACTACTGCAGGAGTGATGAGGGAGGCAGCTAGAAAGGTTCTTGGTGTGACATCTGTAAATAAAAAGGAAGATAAAAAGACGGTGGTGGAATGAGGAAGTGCAGGAGAGCATAAAAAAAAAAAGGTTGGCAAAACAGAATTGGGATCGACAGAGAGATGATAAAGTGGCAAAAGCCAAGGAAAAGGCATATGAGGAGCTGTATAAGAGGTTGGACACTAAGGAAGGAGAAAAGGATTTATACCGATTGGCCAGGCAGAGGAACCAAGCGGGGAAGGATGTGCTGCAAATTGGAGCAATAAAGGATGGAGATGGAAATGTGTTGACTAGTGAGGAGAGTGTGTTGAGAAGATGGAGGGAGTACTTTGAGCAGCTGATAAGGGAGGAAAATCAGAGAGAGAGAGAGAGAGAGAGAGAGAGAGAGAGAGAGAGAGAGAGAGAGAGAGAGAGAGAGAGAGAGAGAGAGAGAGAGAAGGTTGGATGGTGTGGGGATGGTAAAGCAGAAAGTGGATAGAATTAGTAAGGATGAAGTGAGAGCATCATTTGAGTTTATTAGAGGGACAGCACATGTAGGATGTTTTGGTGACAAGGTGAGGGAGGCGAGATTGAGATGGTTTGGACATGTGCAGAGAAGGGACATGAATTATATTGGTAGAAAAATGCTGAAGATGGAGCCACCAGGTAGGAGGAAAAGAGGAAGGCCAAGGAGGAGGTTCATGGATGTGGTGAGGGAAGACATGCAGGTAGTTGGTGTAAAAGAGGCAGATATAGAGGACAGGGTGGTATGGAGACGGATGATCCGCTGTGGCGACCCCTAATGGGAGCAGCCGAAAGAAGAAGAAGAAGAAGTGAGAGCATCAATTAAGATGAAGAAGAGTGGAAAGTTGGTAGGACCCGATTACAAACCAGTAGAAGCGTGGAGATGTTTAGGAGAGATGGCAGTGGAGTTTTTAACAAGATTGTTTAACAGGATTCTGGAAGGTGAGAGGATGCCAGAGGAATGGAGAAGGAGTGTGCTGGTACCGATCTTTAAGAATAAGGGAGATGTGCAGACCTGCAGTAACTACAGGGGAATTAAGTTGATCAGTCACACCATGAGGTTATGGGAAAGAGTAGTGGAAGCCAGGATGAGAGAAGAGGTGACCATCTGTGAGCAACAGTATGGATTCATGCCGAGGAAGAGCACCACAGACGCATTATTTGAAGAAGAGGTGGAGAAAGTGGAGGAGTTCAGGTACCTGGGGTCAACAGTGCAACGTAATGGAGAGTGTGTTAGAGAAGTGAAGAAAAGAGTGCAGGCAGGGTGGAGTGGAGTGGCAGGAGTGATTTGTGATAAAAGAGTATCTGCAAGAGTGAAAGGGAAAGTTTATAGGATTGTGGTGAGACCTGCGATGTTCTATGTTTTAGAGACAGTGGCATTGAGTAAAAGACAGGCGGTGGAGCTGGAGGAAGCAGAGCTGAAGATTTTTTCCACGTATCTGTACTTCACTCAATTGTTTCAGTTTGAGGAGATTTTTACTTAAACTTACTTTACTTACATTTCAAAGTAAAAAAAAATCTGTGTTTTTACTCAAGTTCATTTAGCAAGATCAGTTGTTCCTTTTTATTTGAGTGGCTAAAAACTTTATTAATAGTGTAAGGAGTGTTAACTCATTGAGGATCTCTTCAAATAAGAGAATACCACCAGAACAGCGCCCGTGATTTGGAGTCGCGGGACAGGAAAGTCTGTGCAAAGGGGGAGTGTGTGTTTGTGTGTGTGTGTGTGAGAGAGAGAGAGCGGTATTATGGCTACAATAGTACATTATAGCCATAATAAATCGTAGTATTCTTGATACTAAAGTTGGATCCCTTTACTCAGGTGAAAGTTTAAAGGGAGCACGTTTACTGGAGAAGTAATTTCCTAGTGTGTCTCCACTTTAACTCAAGAACATGCTTTGTGTACTTTATCCACCACCATCACTTACCAGCTCTGTAATCAAAGCTGAAGTCAACACCATAATACACAACCACCAATGGCCTTTTGGAGTACCGCTTCTCCGCATTGCTCTGTTTTCTGTGTCCCACTAATGGCAGTGTGTGTTTCTTAAAGAAATCTTGAACCTCTGAAGCAGATGTTGAATCCTAAAAGGGAAAGATGTATATATAAAAAACTTAAATGATGTACTGGTAAAGATCAGACAGGGAAGAAGATAAAAAAAAAAAAGGCATCAATGTGTATCAATTATTTATGTTTTTTGCAAAGATCATGAACGTTAGAAATAACATTTTAAACTGTTTTTTACTTTTTAAAATGCATTATTTTAATAAAGTGACAATGTCTAGATTAATTCAAAATTCGCGGTTTTTCGGCTCTCGTAACCCCTGCGAGATCCGGGGGACCACCGGATATCTTTAGAAAATAAAATATTAAATGTACGTACACACACACACACGCGCACACACACACACACGCACACGTGTGTGGCATCAGTAAGCAACGTATAGAGGTTATCACTTAGGGTGCCTTCACTTTTGTTGTCAACTATCTTGACAATAATGGCTGTATGCTCGGTTATTTTTAGAGGACAGTAAATCTGTACTGCTAAACAAGCCGCACATTGACAACCCAGGGACTTACTTTAATGGTTAAAGTGTGGGATGCAGGCTCATATTTTGACTTGAATTTCTCCGGCTGGAGCATGACCACCTGGCCAGGTGAAGCCTTTAAGAACTTGGTGATTTCGTTAGTGAACGTGTGGCGGAACTTGTAGTCATCTCTGAGGGTGTTGCCTAAAAATCAGGTAAGAGTATATTTAAAAAAAAAAAGAAATGTTCAAATGCATACATATGAATATAAAATGTTTACCGGACAAGATTCAGTCACCATGGACAGCTTTTTTGTACAGTACGGCTTACTGGTCAAACTACCAAAATAGTTCAAAAGTCCCTTTTTACATGCAGTGTGCATGCATTATACAGAAGCAGGCAGTGTTTAATAGAATATTATGGTTATAATTTTTAACATTATATTTGACAATTAATAGTTTCAATTAAAATGACAAAGAAATTTAGTTGTACGATTAATGACGGTAAGCTATTCTCCATCAAGTGCTCAATAGATTTGTCCTGTGCAAGTTGCAATATATCTTTAGTTAAAAACAAGGTGATGTTTTTCTTTTTGGTGATTTTTTATCTTTCATTAAAACAGTTGTTTTTCTTTGTTACCTCAGTATAATTTTGATGTTGGCATTTCAGAAAAAAAAAAACATTTTGTGGTTCTAGAATAGCATTACTGACTAGATTCTAGAATTTAAAGAGAAACTAACCAATTTTAGCCTATAAATGTACTATTAAAATTATTTAAACTACTAATATGTAGTAGCAACCATGCATTATCCATATTGTATATTACTAAAATATTAGACATAGACAAGTAATATCAGGAAATTTAATTCATGCATATGCCGAATTTGAAAAAAAAAAAAAATTTGGATTTTGTGGAGTAGTCGATAAATACAAAAGAAGAGAAGTACTTGCTCATTCAATTCTACATTTTTATGTTTACATGAGGGTGTAAATAACTGTGTGGTCCTGACCAACTTACAAATAACCAGAAGTGACAAACACACATTACAATGTGTAGCCCCCTAAACACCAAAGTAAACAAACATTCAGAAATCAGGGGAAAATTAAGTACACGCTTCCTGCTTCCAAATCTAAGATGAAATACTAAAGTTTTAAAGAAATAGACAAAATTATTAAATCAACAAGAAGTCTATCTCTGCCATACTTTATTCTACTTTCATAATTTGATGTTTTAAGGTACTCGGGTTTGTCTACATTGTACCAACAGGAAGGACATCAGCCATTCACCCAGAAAAACCACTGTTGCTGCTCATCAGTCTGAGAAGGGTTATAAAGCCATCTCCAAAAGAGAGGGGGGAAAAAAAGGCAGTGGATTGGAAATTATATGTTTAACCTTTTTTTTATTGAAATGTTTTTTAATTAGTGATGACCACACAATTGTTATATAGACCCCAATTAGTAAAAAACAACTGGAATAGGGTGTCATTTCCTTTTTTTTTCTTTTCATAAATATATTTTGGTCTGAAAATATTTTAGACTAAGTGAAGCCAATTCTACAGTTAACAGCACACTGTGTAAGAGTACAACAAAGGGAGTGTTATCAGTCTGGGAAACCGCGCATTTACCGTGTTTTCCGGACTATAAGCCGCTACTTTTTCCCCACGCTTGGAACCCCGCGGCTTAAACAATGAAGCGGCTAATATATGGATTTTTCCTGGGTTTTTCCCAGTTTCACAAACTTCCTGCCGCCAAAAAACTGAGCCCTATAACATTAGACCGGGTTCAGGTAAACCAATGAAACTCTTTATATTAAATAAATATGGATGATGTTCCTCTGACGTTTGACCTGCCGCTCACTCGGACTGTCAACAGGAAATGTGAATCATTCGTCACGCTGAAAACAACCGGGCATGGGGGGAAAAAAAAAAAAAAAAAACTTTACCTGTGTTCTGAGCTGCACGGCATCGAAAGAAAAGCTTCACCGATGGTGATTTTTAAACGCACGACGATGCCAAAAGAAAAACTCCCGTAGAGAAATTGTTGTGAAAGGAAGGAGGAAGACAGTAAACAATGACTTTCTTGGTAGGCTACTGTTTAGATACAAGCCGTGTAACAGACACTGTCTTTTGTTAAAGCCTGTGTAAAGTTCATTAGTTTCAGTGTAGGCTTAATTGTCCGGAAATTACGGTATACTAAATCAATAACCTTATTTAGGAGAATGAATGCCCTTCTTAAGGTCAAATGGATGCCACTATGGACAAGAAGGCTAGTTAACGACTTTTTTAATTGCTGGTCAACTAAAAAAAAAAAATAATAATAATAATAATAATAATAATAATAGTTGTGCTCTATATCACTATTCGTGTACTTACATGCTTCTTGATAGGTCTCGTAAGCAGCATCCTCTTCACTGGAAAACACGCCGACAATCACAGCATCATCACCATCTTTCACCAACTCCTGAATTTGTTTTACGGCCTGCACCTGCTTGGATGGGGGGCCTGCTTGCTCACCCATGTAGTCAACAATGCCTGTACAATTCCATATTCACACCAATAAGTTACAAAAACAAATTATAACCGCATTCTGCAGAATAATGTAGCAAAACTCAATAGCACAACATACCAAATTTTTCTCTTGGTCCGTTGTAGTCAAACACTTTTCCCTTCCTAAAGATTTTGAGTGTTGGGTATCCAGTCACGTCAAACCTGGTGGCGAGTTCATTCTCTGTAGTTGCGTCGACTTTAGCCAGTGGTATAGGAGGGGTCCGAGTGGCGAGTTCCTTCGCAGCTTTCTCATACTCAGGAGCAAGTTTTTTACAGTGACCACACCTGTTAATTCAGGGAATAAGGATGACAATTAATAACTAAGTAGCCAACAATAAAAATTTGCAAATATCTTGTAAAGTACCAACCAGGGGGCATAAAATTCCACCAGAATGATGTCAGCGTTATTAACCACGTCATCAAAATTGTCCTTCGTCAGCACTAGTGTGGCCTCTGGAGGAGGTTTCCAGTCTGGCTGTGCAACTTCTTTAACTCGCTCAACAATAGCTGAAAAATTCAACGCAGATTAACCACAAAGTACATTTTGCTGTTTCGCAGGTCGCATGGTGCGTGTTAAGATATTGGGAATTTTGGTGAAAATCTTTCCTTTTAAATATGATAAATACTCTCAGAACTCGTCCACTGACTTTATATCTTGTTTGTATGTCTTTTTGGTGCATCGTAATTTGGATTACTGTCTTGTTGTAGGAAATCCCTTTTTTTTTTTTTTTTTAAAACACTGTTGAAAGCTATAAGCTAAAATAAATAAAATAAAAACTAGAGGTGGCACATAGCCAGTGATCATGCTGATACCAGCAAAAATAATAGATCAGATATCCAATCAGATAATAATAGGTCCCAATTGTATTTAGGAATCAGGAAATGCTTGACTATAAATATGAGTTTGTTTTTTTTTTTTTTTGGTTTAGATTGATTTTAGGTAATTTTTAAAGTGCTTTAGTAAAAGCTTATCAGTTTTTACAGAATGTAGCAAAACTCAATAGGACAGATTGGTATCAATGGAAATTCAAAGCTTCACTTTTGTTCATGGGTGGAAAAAAATTAAATAAATAAAAGTGCAATCACGCCATCCCCGATCGCAACATTTGCCCTCAACTGTATAGAAATAGAGATTATATTATATAACTGCAGCCATCTGGAGCATTTGCAAATGCGAGTCTGAAACCAGCAAGTACTTTTCCATGCAATAAAGAAAAATTAGCAAACTAAACTGTTAGGACTAGAACGGGGTAATAATATATCCTACTGTGCACATTGTACATAGTACCTGAACCTGCTCTAATGTTTGGAGGTTCTCAGCATTCAGTTCTACGCATATCACACTTCCCCACGTGGGAGAACACACTCACCTTTTTCAGTTCGCTCTCCATCGTAGTCTACCGCCCCTCCCTTCTTAAAAATTTTGAAAGTAGGATATCCAGACACCTCAAATTTACTCGCAAGAGCATTAGCCACAGTGGCGTCTACTTTCGCTACAGGGATGGGAGGATCGTTTTCCTTGAGCGCCTGAGCGATTTTCTCATACTCTGGGGCAAACTGCTTGCAGTGGCCACACCTGTTGGGGAGGAGGGTAGTAAAAAAGTGAGCAAGTGTTTGCATAGTGAAGCTCTTTGTAAAGGTCCAATATAAATATCAGTGTGCAGCAACTCACCATGGCGCATAGAATTCCACCAGCACTGTGTCTTTGTCCTCTATGAACGTGTCAAAGTTGGCATCAGTGAGAACCAGTACACCATTTTCTTCTTTCACCTCCGTGCTGTCCTCCTCATCGTCGTCATCATCAGCGTCAATGTCGGCGTCCTTACTCAGCTCTTCTCCTGAAATTTACATATAGCGTTAATTCAAAAAACCCTATATTTTACTTTCATTCTTTTTTTTTTTACCCCCCCTCACCAAAGTTGTTTGTTCAATAAGGCTACACAACAGAATTATAATCTTAATACTGTGATGTTTGTCACAATACAGTTTTATTAGATATCATGGATATTGTTATAGCTATTACAAATTGATCAGGAAAAACTGTTTAAATATTATTTATTATTGACAATCACATCAAAAATTGTTATTTTTTTTAAGTTACTCTTTGATTTCTTTATGTTTTTTCTCTTTGATCTCTTTACAGGTCATTTATTTCTAAAGACATTAATTTAAAATCAGAAATAGTTACAAAACAATTCTACAAAATAAGCTTAATTAATATTAAAGTTTATTCAAACAGCTGTCTAAATTTAATTAGGACCCCCCCCCCCAGTCTTACCAAACTGGGAAACTCTCCAGTTTTCTTTAATACAACAGGATATACTTAAATATCTCAAATACACACTCATTTTTTGTCAACTCTTAAAGTTCAATAAACTAAAACATGGCCGAACTGAACAACGAGGACATTGAGGTCTGTTTTTCAATAGTTTCATAGGTTTCAAAATTCCAAATAAAAACAGCAGAGTAATGACAATACACTGGGAGGATGTTCCTTTGCCGACTATGCAGAAAATCTCAATTCAACAGTGACTGGAGCTCAAATAATCTCAGGGTAACTGAGGACACTTTAGGTTTGTCCATAGATTTAATTACACGTGATATCTATCTATCTATCTATCTATCTATCTATCTATCTATCTATCTATCTATCTATCTATCTATCTATCGAGAGAGAGAGAGAGAGAGAGAGAGAGAGAGAGAGAGAGAGAGAATGTATTCATCCCAATGGGAAATTTACAGACATATTTAGTAATATTTTCTCTCTAAGGTAAGTATACCAAATAAAAAATTAGCAACTGATGCTTTATTTCACTTTGCAATTCGTATATTGAAGTTCTTCCCATTTCTGTAGTCTGGACCTCAAGTTGCTTAAAAGTTTTGGCCCCCCTGCTTCTAGCACTGCACTTTTTTTAATGAAAGTGAACTAAAAAACAAGCACATTTAGGTAAAAAAAAAAAAAGCACTTTTCCTTTTTATGTCCATCACAAAAAAAGCCTATTTTAGCACTAATCATACTTGTTCATGCCCAGATGCCCAGACCTACTTTCCCCCTAAAACATGAGCTGATAAGTCATGCAAGAACCAAGAACCAATTATTTGCATATTAACAACGTGCATGCATTCTAGCCCGTTTCTCCTGGCTGTGAGCCAGGACTGTTTAAACTTAATCTAATGCAGCATAGTAAAAGTGTAATAGTGAATTTTGATGGTGATCCCAGCTCTTCCTCACCCTCTTCCTCGCCTGTGCTCATGGTAATGAAGTGTGCTAACCCGAGCAGCACAATCAACAGCAGCGGCAGCTTCTTCATCTCTTCTCTGCCTTCTCCACTGGGCCTTCTGTCCTCTGCAAAGCCTTTTCCACTTAACCCACACACAGTGCACTATTCCAGCAGTGCTCTGTTTACTTTTTGAGGATTCACACTATAAATGAACCCCTAAATTATTTTTTTTTCCACAGCAAAGACTAATCCGGTTTCCCCACTACAGGCGTTTGTCTGAAATGCCTTCGCTTTGCTTCTCGGCTCCACTCCACGACTCAAACTTGTCTGACTTGCCACGCTCTGATTGGGCGAGAGACTACGGTCTTGACCAATCAGATGTCGCCACTCAAGCCCGTACCGCAGGTACGTTCGGATCTCTGATTGGATAATTGTCAAGAAAGACACAACACTACTGGATGCCGAGAAACGCCACACAATCAACTTTCTGTGAAAGAATTTAACCGTTTATTGACAAGAAAACTTGTAATTTGAAGTTTACTAATAACACAACATACTCAGGCACATCCATATTGCTTCTCTTAACACACATTTATATGATGTGCAGACTTTTTCACTCAAGTTAAAGTAAAGAAGTCTGGGCTCTGACATGTACTTAAGTAAAAAAATAGCCATTACTACTACCAGTTTTAGTGTCACGCTAGTAACTAGACCTCACATCATATTAATATATTAATGCAAAATATTTATTTATTTATTTTTGTTACCTAATGAATGTAAGCAGGCATAATAACTGCCGTAAAGAAGACAAGCAGAGAAACGATGATGATCAGGCGATCAGGAATGTCTCTGTTCTCAGTCATATTTACATCTCTGACTCCCTCTGTCTCATCCACATTAGCCATACTTCTTGTTGCCTTCTGCCTTGCTTGTTATTAGCTTCGTAGGCTGGCCTACGTCTGTGGTGCATGACAGCCAGGAAATGATACACCAGTGGTAGGTTGAAAAAGCTGCGTAATGACGAGAAATAGGTTGATGGGCTGAAAATGGTGGCAATTAGAAGAAAAATATTGATCATGTCACAAAATAAAATAAAAGGTAAAAATCTAACAGTTATCCAATAGCCAATCATGTTGCAGCAGCACAGTGCATACACAGTACAGGTCAAAAACTTCAGTTATCGTTCACAATAAACATCAGAATAAAGAAAAAATGTGGTCTTTGTGGTTTTTCTCTCTAATTAATAAGGCTCTACGGCCTGCAAACTCTCTGCACAAAAGCATTTTTTTGGTTTTCGTGTCACCTTGTGTAAACTCTAAAGACTGTAGTGTGTGAAATTAAGAGAAGTTCCTGAAATACTCAAACCAGTCAACACCAACCAATCCCCAGTCAAGGAGATAAAATCTTTTTTTATTTTGAGGTTTGGTGTAAAACATAACTGAATCTCTTGTTCTGAATAGTTTAATTATTGACTGATAGCATAACTGCTACGTTTGGAATCCGGGTCAGTTTTTTATGCAAATGACATTAAAAAAAAAAAATTATAATACAATAATCTTTGGAACAGTATGGTGTTAGTAACATGCCACTGTAGACTTTAAGTTTAACTGCCAAAAAAATCTGAAAAAATCTTACCGTATTTATATCATACCATAAAATTTAGTTAGTGAATTTAGCTGAGGAAATAAAGAAAAACACAGTTTTCATGCTTAAAGGTGTGCAATTCAGTGTTTGAAATTCAAAAGTAAGTATATGTGTAGTCATTTTCTGCAAAGCATTCAGTTTCTTTATTCATTTGTTCAATGACTGGCAAAAGTTTGAAAACCTTTATTCATTATTCACTTTTGATACACACGCCTTTTTATTTTGTTTATATGCAATGAACTAAGTAAATGACAAAAACACAAGAATTAGACAGTGAAAGGCTGGAAGAACGTTTTGTGGACAGATGAGACAAAATGCCTCACACTTAAAGTCAAACATGGAGGTGGCAGAAGTTTGGGACTGTTTTGAAGCGGGCATAGTTGGCGATTAATTCTGGCTGAAAAGAATACTGACCTAACCATCGTATGCTTTAACGCCATGCAATTCTGTCTGGACTATGGTTAATTAGAACCAACTTTAGACAATGACCCAAAGCACACATTCCAGCTCAGTTGGCTGCAGTGTTATCTATCATGGAATGGCCTGCCCAGCCCTAAACCTGCTTTTGGGAAGAACTGGAAAGAAATATCCAACTAGCAAAGAGAACCTTTCACAATTTTTACACAAGGCATGGAAGTATTTCAGCTACAAGTTTCGAGAAATTCACTGTCCAAGAGTATATAAAGCTCTTATTCGTGCTAAGGAATGATTTTTCGATGGATGTAAAGTTCAACATCTGTACATTTATATATGTTGTTTGATCAGAGTAAATGTTCACACTGTTTGTAGTCTGTTGCATACAAAACAAAAGGAATGTTTATAAAACCGCTGAAACTAGTTAGCCAAGATTATACTACTACAATTAAACCACTGCACCCACATTGTAATCTCTAACAAACTTGTCCAAATTAATCTTATTTACCACTTGAGGACATTTAGATTATTTGTTATAGTAATTTTTATTGTTCATAGGCAACAAGTAAAATAACCAATGCCCTCTAATCTTTAAAAATGTTTTTTTTTTTTTACACAAGAAACATAAATATTGTGACACATTTAAGTATTATCAAGTATTTATTTTTTCATTTTATATAAATACATTTTTCATGCTGTATATTCAGAGTAATAACAATGAAAATCTGATTTGTGCATAAATTCAAGTTTCTATTGATATGATTTATTGAATTTCATCATTTTAACATAAATTGCTAAAATCATTAACAACACTGACCAGGAATATTTACAGTTTCCTCTTCAGCTTGTTTTTCTTGTTCTTCTACATATGATTCATATAAACTGATCTGTCTACTTTTCTTTCTGTGAACTGATTGGTTTGTCAGCTTGCCAGTCGGAGATATAAAGCCCACTGGGAGTGATCTAGTTGCCTTTAAGTTCTCACTGCCTTCAGAATGAACCCTGATGGTTTGATTTGTGCAGAGAGACGTTTGATAGTCCTTTAACTTCTTTAGAGGGGATGAAGAGATGTTCTGATAGGCTATTTGCTCTGCGTAAAACGCCAAGTCACCGATCGCCTCCCCTCCTTGTCTCAAGTGCTGCAGGGTGTTCCATTCAAACAGTGACCTTGTAATGAAACGAGTACATATTTACAGAGCTTTCTTTATTTACATTCATGCACTTGGCATACACCTTTATCCAGAATACAGTCCAAGTCCATTGTGGTGCAATTAAATGGTTTACTGACTGTAAATCCACTGCATTTATTTGAATTGTATCTAAACTAAGGTTAATAGAATTGAAATTACCTGAGGCTGCTTTTTTCATGAGGGTATAACATTTCACAGCACCCACTTGGTTTTGTTTCTATTTCCTCCATTTTATTTTCATCATCAGCCTATTAAAAAAAAATTGCATTGTTAAAAGTTTATTAAGCTGTAGAAAAACAGTCAAAAACAGGGCAGTGTGATATAAGTTTATCTTATCATCCAATAATTAATTAATTTACACTCAAACTGTTTAATTTTATTTTTTATACTAATGCAATATGCCAATAATGGCATGTTTTATTAATTGAGTGAATGAATACACACCAAAGCTTTTTATTTAAAATTGTAATTTATGGTTGTGGAATTACTTTAGTTCTTGTTATTCCCTACATTATAACTACAACTACAACTATAAACAGTACATTTTTCACAACCTTGTCTTGACGTTAGTAACACTAAAACCACTAAGAACCACAAAGCTCTCCGTCTTGAAGATTCTCCCACAGCAGTAATATTATCAAGAGCTGACAATGAACATTTTACATATAAAATCTCCTTGCAGAAGTCATCATATAAGACTTTTTTCAAGATTAAATAACAGTATGCTTTTGATATCTGCTTATTAGTCTTACAATCAGTAAAACACAGTTGTACTAGAAATGTTATTACAATGAATGGTATAAAATAGCGATTTGCATTAGCAGCATTGTGGTAAAAAGTAATGGAAGGAGAAAGAGTAAAAAAAAGTAACTGAATGGTTATAATGTTTACCTCTGAGCTGAAGTCATAGGCTGATGGGAGGGGACTCAGGTCCTCATAGTTGTCCTGGTCTTCATCGCTACTGCAAATGAAATTGAGCTTGAGCATGAGCTCATCTACAAGATCCTCAAACTCTTCCAGGACAAAATTCTGTGCAAAAAACAGAATAAGAAATGCTTTACCTGATCAGGTTTGTAATTATTTATTTTATTTTCTCACTGTAACAATGTAATCGGTGATATAAAATTGTTTAATCTAAGCAAACAAGCAATCAGGATTTAGCTTTTATTTATTTATTGTCATATACATATAATTTTTTTTGTGTATTCTGTCAACAGCCCTTTTAACGTGTAAGCTAAAATCACAAATGTATTACAGACAGACAGACAGACAGACAGACAGACAGACAGACAGACAGACAGATAGACAGATAGATAGATAGATAGATAGATAGATAGATAGATAGATAGATAGATAGATAGATAGATAGATAGATAGATAGATAGATAGATAGATAGACAATTGGTTGAATGGTAAATAACACAATCAAATAAACATGTAAAAAAAAAAATATATATATATATATATATATACACACACACATACATACACATATACAGTATCTCACAAAAGTGAGTACACCCCTCACATTTACTGTTCTCTAAAATAACCCATACAGCCTCATAACTCATAACAAACAGCCATTATTGTCAAAATAGCTGGCAACAGTACACCCTAAATGAACATGTCAAAACTGTGTCCAAAGTATAAATATTTTGTGTGTGCACCATTGTTATTTAGCTCTGCCTTAATCCTCCTGGCATTGAATTCACCAGAGCTGCACAGGTTGTTGCTTGGATCCACTTCCACTCATCACGGAGCTGCTGGATGTTAGACACATGGCGCTTTTATACCTTCCACTTGAGGATGCCCAACAGGTGCCCTATAGGGTTCAGGTCTGGAGACATACTTGGCCACTCCATCACCTTTTGCTTCCTCAGCAACACAGTTGTCATCTTGGCAGTGTGTTTGGGGATGTTATTACATTGGCCCAGTTTCTGATGGGAGGGTTCTGCTTCAGAATGTCACAGTTTTTTGGAGAGCAACAATTCTAGTTCTCAAATCCTCAGAGAGTTCTTTGCCATGAGGTGCCATGTTGAACATTCAGTGGTCAGTATGAGATCATTGCACCCAAAGCACCTACCCAAAGCATCAGTGGCAGGCGGTCAGGGCCAGCAAGGCTTTCTCTGCTGGCCTAAAGACTATCAGAAGCACTGACCTACATTGACAACCTAAATTCTAATATTTGTTCCATGGAATTGTATTAATTTATTCCCAACATTCCCAATTATTCCCACTTTATTTTGTAGCGTTTCTCTTGGCTGTACTGCTGCAAGTACGTGTATGTGGATGTTAGATTTTTTTGTCCAATCAGATTTCAGCCTCTGTGTGCTGCCATGTCAATCTAATCTGGTCCTGGGCAGATTAGATTGACATGGCAGCACACAGAGGCTGAAATAATTATATATACATACAATTTATATACAGATTTAAAATATATCTTACATTACTGTTGGTATGAACAATCCATTTCTGCCTGCCCTTGCCAAAAAGTCCCAGAGCCACATCTCGGATGTAGGTGCAGAGCTCCGAGACAGACACGTGATGTTTTCTCCTTTTATATTTTCCTCTTTTCACAGCTGAACTGAGTACACCTGTTACCTGTTACCAAATAAAAGAAGCACTCTGAATGAGTATTAATGTGTGAAATTCATAGTGAATTATTTTCCTATGAACATGCTACACATACCATTGCTTTCACTGCAAAAGACACTACACAGATTAATGCTCCATAGCAGCAAAGCATCCAAGAAGCTTGAGTTTTGTGCAATTCACCAAGCTGTCCAATGCCTTGTGTGATAACAGAATAAATCGATTTTTTCATGGTGAGCAGATTTCCAAGGAAAGAGAAAGCAAAAACCAGGATCATACCAGTAATCTGAAAATAAATGAAAACAATCAATTAAACAGATTGAACAAGGGTATTTAAACTGGTCTGCTTTGAAACTAAAGTTGTGTGTACCAGAGGCCAAAGCAGGCTGGAGAAGATGACCAGCAGTGTAGATACAGCTGTGGTTATGACTTCATTCAAGTGTCGCATAGAGCAGCATTTAATTATAAGAATAAGCATAAGTAGTCCATATAGTGAGCGAGTGAACTGTCAAAAACAAAAAGAGTTCAAACACAGGTTATTTTCCATTTTCATTTGAAGCAGTTTTTATTTTACAATCTGGAATTGTTTAAACCTCTGGATTGCTGCACCATAATAAAACAAATGTTGTATGCAAAGACAGATGCTGTTTCTTATTTTATACTTCTTATTTTGCTTCCTGTAGTGTACAGTACAAAAAGATTTCCATTCGCAATGGTATAATCATTATACACAATAACAATATATGTGCTCAAAGGTTCAACAGAGGTCCTTAGGGTCCAATTACATATGATAAATTAGTCTTAAATGTACACTACATTTATTTCCCCAGGTGATGGCTACCTACAAAAGGGACATACGATATACCTTTTTTTTTAAAGTAATTTTGTCATGTATTTTTTTTTAACCTTTGTAATTTTTCTTCTGACAGTATCTGGCCAAGTGCAGATCAGACTGAAATTGAAACTTTTGCCTTTCAGTTTCACAATGCACAAATTTAGACCAGAAACAAACTTCAAGGATGTGTGAGTGGATGGAAATATATGTGCAAAAAAATTTATTAATATTTTTATATATATATATATATATATATATATATATATATATATATATATATATATATATATATATATATATATATATATATATATAAGATATCCTCCATGGTCATTAAAACTTCACCAATGCTTATTTGAAAGAGGTCTGCACTCATTTCTATAACGTTGCATTAAGCAGCTTGCCTACAGCCTATATACTGCATATGTGCTTACAGCAGCCATGGCATGTCTCGTAATTAATTCGAAGGCTGCAGAGAAAGCAGCCTTAATCAAACCCTTGGGCAAGACTTCTATTAAGTATCGTAAAGCTGACACTTATCAATGTGTCTCCTACCTGTTCCCAAAAGGCAGCAGGACTTATGTCGACAAATGTCTTAAAATCGTCTCTTTGCAGGTGTTCCACTGTGCCTATGATCAGCATGAAGCAATGCACCGAACAGGAGAAGCACAGAAGACTGAGCAGGACTACAATCACCTGCAAGATAGAGATAATGTACAGCATGCAATAGGTTGTCGGATCGATTTATAGCAAGAGTAAATGAAAAGATGTTTTAAGAGCAATGGAAATTACTTCTATCCAGTTGTACAAGTCTGTCCAGAAACACCATCCACTCTGAGCGATGACGTATGTTTGAAAGTAAAGTTGAAGCAGAGTGAGTAGGAGCAGGAGAAGCTGCAAGAGTTGGAAGTGGTTAAAGAGAAAAATGTCTTACCTTACATATTGATATAAGATTTATAACATGTACAACACTGGTCTACAAGGAGAAAGTCTCGGAAGTGAAAGTAGCTAAATTTGACCAGAATTGGGTCACTAATAGAGGAAAATTAAGTCCTTAATGTTGATTGGCTTCCGTTTGCAAGATAAAGCTTCAGGTCAAAATTGCATTAAAATAATAAAAAATTATAAGGGGTGTGTGTTAAAAATATAAATAAATAAATGTATAATAGGTGAAATTAAAATGTTAAAATGCAACATGTTTATTCACAATGTCCTTTCTGTACTCAGCTATTTAAAAAAATAAACTCTAATGAATTTTTCTTTTTTATCACATTTCTTACTAATGCATCAAGTCTTAATTTAAGCACCAAAAACCACCCTGATTCTCCAGCTTCTTCTTTTTCTGACGGTTAGCATTCTTAATTTGAGAATTACCGCCATCTACTGTGGTAATGGATCAGAGACTTACATCCCTATATTCCCATACCAAAATCCTGCCATGGTGCACACATCCGGCAATTTAGACCGTCCGTGTGGAAACATAGCAAAAGTACTGTTTGGTGTCCTGATCATTTACATAAAACACCATAAATACTTTAAAACATATACATTACATTTTTTGTCTTCATGCTCTATGTTGATTATGGTTTCACTAATAATAAACATACATTTGCATATGCTTTATTTGTCTATGCCCATGTTGATTAAAGTTTAAAAAACTTGAAAAGTATTCATTTAAGGTAAATTTAGAACAGATAAAAATGTGCGATTAAGCTGCGATTAATCGTGAGATAACTCGTGACAATCATGCCATTAATGGCGATTAAGTATTTTACTGACAGCCCTAATAATTAGAAATTGTTAGCGTGAAATATCTTGAAAATGTCAATCAAATCAAAATATGTAAGAATTTGCACCTTTTATCTCGGAGGTCGTTAATTTCCCAAAATTTGTAGACCAGTGTAATAGTAAATCTTTGTTAATGTAGCAACTATTTATATATTTACTGACTTTTATAGTCAGTATAACATGAATTATTACAATAATTAACCTTAAATGTTAATATATATTTCTGTATGAAATCATATGCATCATTATTTAATATTAACCTTTGGCAAATCTCTATTTTTTAAGATAGATAAAACACTAAAAGTCATGCATGATTATATGTATAAGTATAATAATTATGTTATCTTAATTCCAGTAGCGTGCAACCTTAATAAATCAAATGTATTTAAATCAGTGTATGTTATTTTAGCTGATATACCCTCACACCCCTGAATGTAACCTTTATACCTATTGCTATCAGCTCTGCCACTGCACTGACTACCAGGCATCATGTGACACGAGCAGAACGATAAGCTCTGATAAGACTGCCCTTCCTTCCCCACCTCTCCACCTGTAGTGCAGTAATCAAGGGCAGAGGTGGTGTGTTGAAGTCTGGTCGAGTAAATGAAGATCGAGGATAGAACAGCTCTCGTGCATGACGTTTCTCCAAGCATGGTGACTGTGGTAAAGAGGTTATAAACAGGGCTGTATAATGTGAACTGCAGCATGACAGCATGAGTGGAGCTGCTTATCCAGCCTGATGTCCAAAGTTTCTTAAGTATTCTGGATGCTTCAGACCTATAATAGAAAAGAAGTCATGGGAATGGTTCATTAAGGGTCAAAGTAAATAATAAATAATGCAACTGAAGTGTTCTTTTGATACAAAATTATTTTTTGTTGTTTTTAAGCAATTTAAACATAAATAAAAACACAAATTATGAAAATGATGAAATGAATAAGTGACAATCAGAAGATAGTTTCACCTGTTTTTTCCTAAAGAGACATTAAATCCTGGTCCCTCATAACAACTTAGTTTCCCACATCGATAAGGTTGGGTAAAAACACTGAAAACAGACGCTAGAGCTCCAGGTGAAGACTAAAAGAGAAATATAAAAAAAAGTCAAAGGTTTCCATGAAAAACCAGTCCTGCATTCTACTCAAGGGAGTGATCTTGACCTTGATCTCCAGACCTGCCTGATCCCCCTGAAGCCTTATTGCCCACTGGAGTTCTCATGACATAAAAGAAAACATTCGCTGCTGCTAAGCATCAAATTATATACATATCCTATTATTAGCAACTTATATAAATATTATTCACTGTCACTTTTCACACACATACATACACTAAAAATGTGCACATTTCATTTGTTTAATTTTATTTTTTTTGAATTGCCAGTTTGCACTCTGTTTTATATGTAGCATCATCTGCAATATTGTATTTATTTACATAAGTTACGGTTATTTAATTACATTTTGCTTTTTTCTTTTATTCCTTTTTTTTTTTTTTTTTTTTTAATGAAAAAAATAAATACTGTTTGTTTTACTGTTTGTTTTACCTGCTGCTGCTGTAACGCAATAATTTCCCTCACACAATCAATATAGTATATCTAAGTCTAAGTCATGAATAAGATCAAATTGATAGCTGTGGATGGCATTATATAGAAACCATAAAGGTTGCTGTAAATGTTTTTCTTTGAGTAGCATTCGGCCTGCAGTTGCAATGAAACTATTGCAGACCGTTTTGCATGTCTCCATCATTTCAAAATAATAATGAATTCAGTAATTACTCTGATTCACAAGTTCCTGGTTACACGTTTACCCTTTTTGCCAATATAGAATATAGTTAAATATCAGGTATTACCCAGATGAGGATGGGTTTTCTTTCTTCCTCATGCCGTGTCAGTTATACTTTACTATCTTCATATCTGGCCAATTATTCTAAGTGCTATATAAATAATAATTCAATTGAATATCAGTTACAACTGAATCTACAGTTGAATGTATGAAATTAATATAGAGGAAATATAAGCCTGTACAAGATCAAATGCAATTTACTGTAAGTATGAAAGGAAACTGTCCTGTAATTGTTTTCCGTAAAAGTTATGCTAGAAACAGGAGCATATAAGAATGAGCTTAATAACACAAATCTGTCAATCAGCACTACTGTCTTACATTTAAAGATGTGTTTACTTGGATGTCCAATTTTTCGAAAATATTATTTTACTTATTTTACACCTTATTCATACTCTGTCTAAAAATTCTGTTACATTCCAAAACCGCCCACCTGTATATAGTACTGTACCGTATTAACATTTTACTTCATTTTATAATTAATAATTATATTTCTATTAATAAATTTCATTATTTCAACATAAAACTCAATTCCCTATAAGTTTTTTGGTCTATCTTGCTATCCGTGAAAAAACGGGAAAATCAGACAAACAAATTAGTTATGTGACAGATGCAATTCCGTGATAAACCAGGGACGCGAGATTTGAACCGCAGTAAAGTGGGGGATTATTGTACTATTAAATGCATGTATATGTATTTGTTATATAGACATTTATGTTATTTGGCAGACATTCTTATCCAGACCAACCTATAATTATCTCTTTCATACAAATAAACTGTTGAGGGCCTTGCTCAAGGGTGCAGGAGCTAAGTGGTGGTGGGATTTTAACTCATGACCTTCTGATCAGGAATCTAATACTTTAATTATTGATCTACCCGTTCCCCACAATACAAATCAGATCAATCTAATTAACTCCAGGGGGTGAATACTTTGTGAATTCAGTGAAATGTGTATAGAGTATAAAATGCCCAGTCAGCAAACAAATTTGGCCCAGACTTGGCATTCATCTGGCACAGCTGGCATTCATCCGGCACTGGCATACAGCATGTGGGCCAAACATGGCCCAGGTTTGGCAGAGGTGGTACCGATTTTAAGGTGGCTCACAAGACATGGGCCAGATGTCATTTGTAGTATTCGGCCCAGATGTCAAGTATACATATGTGGGCCACATACGTATGGCCGATCTTAACCCATATTTAAAATCCATTTCAAATACCTTTGAGTAAAATCCCAATGTTTTAATTCACAAAGATATTTCCATCTTTCTGTGTCTAATGCCTTCAAGTTAATCCAGGCAACAATAAAGATTTATATTTCTGAATTATGAAAATCAGCTGTAATTGTTTGATTTCTGTTTATAAGGTTTTTGCGATTAATTTTAACTTGTAGACCAACAAATCACCAATTAAGACAGTCTAAACATTTTCATTATATTTAATCCTTAGCTAAATCTAAAACTACTGGGCATGCGCACATCAGTATACCGTAATTTTGTCACACTGTATAATAATAGTAAAGGTGAAATGTAAAGGTGAATTTTGGTATGATATTGGTGTTTTTGTTAAATTTAAGATTTTGCCAGAATTTTTATTACAAATGAGAAATGTTATATTTGGGTATTTTGACTCAGACCCCACAAAAGAAAATTTGTTTTATTATAAATGAAATTATTTTCTTAAGCAAAGTTTACCTGTATTTGTGGTCTTTTTAAGAGATAGAACATTTTTACCCAGCTTGCACCAATCATGATTTTAAAAACCTGGAAATGCGAAATTGGCCTATCAGAGCAAAGTTGGCCAAAAGGCGCAATTATAATTTGCAATGCTTCATGGGATTGTAGTTTTATTTACCCAGATTGCCGTGACACACACACATAGTCTTGTATTGCCTTTATGACAAATTTTCAAATATTTGTATTTCAGATCGAATATTTTACATGTTGTAATTCAAGTTGTAGCTGGTTCTTATGATTCAAGGCTTATAACGCTTAAAGCAACAAATCTCCAACGAGGAAAAGTGAATGAAAACACTCCAGGAAGTGTCTGTTAAAAATGTGGGCGGACGCGGTGTTGCTCGGAAACAGCCGCTCGCGCTGAACCCGCGAAAGTCAGCAGAGTTGGTAAGTGAGAACATATATATATATATATAATCAATAAACAAATATTATATTATTCTTAAATGTAGCCACGGTCACATGTGGACTTAATGATCAATCGATGCATTCACGTGCTATCGGTGTCCTTTGATGCAAACGGGGGGAGGTGAAATAAAAAATACACCTGCACGTGTCTGAATAAACGACACAATCTGAGTACGAGGGCAAAAAAAAAACAAATTTTAAACCAGTGCTTCTCTTTTCTTCTCTTTTTCTGGTATATCATTTTCATTATAGTCTATTAAAACTTTTTTAATAATCTGTATATTTTTTTTAGGAGGAAGAACAAAAGGCTTCAGTAAAGACACAGTATGGAAAAGGTTTGAAGTACAATGATAGGAGCAATTCCAGAAGGAGCACAAACATGGACATTTAAGCGTCATAGTTCGAGTAAATCTTGTTCCTGTCCAGAAACATGGACGTTCAAGTGTTATACATAGTGTGAAACTTGTTAATGACCAGAAACATGGATATTCAAGTGTTAAAGGTACAGTAAATCTTGTTCCTGACCAGAAACAGGGATGATCAAGCGTTACATTTAACTGCATGAACAAAAACATAGTGGAGAACTTCTACTTGTTTTATTTTTGCTTTTATTTTAATTGCCGAACTAACCGGGTGGTATTTTATTGAGTTGTTTGTACAAGTGTATGTCAGGTTTCACTGTTTTGATGTTAAATATAATAAAATATTTGTTCAGAATACTGTCGTTGTGGTGACTATTCATTTGGGAGGGTGTGTATCAAGTGGCCTGGTTATTTTTTTTTTTTAAGGCAGACATGTGGAACCTATCTGGTCCAGTGTATAGGACCACAATAGGGCCAGCTATGGTCATACAGGTGGGTGAGCTATGGATCTGTCATGGCCCTTTTATGGCCCATATTTTGGCTGCCAGGTTTAGTTAACCTATGGATTAAGCTCAGGTGTGGCTAAGTTTTGGGCTTTCTGCTGTTTTATATGGCTTACTTTTGGTTGTATTTTGGTTCCAATGTCATTGACATGGCCCAATTCAGGACCAGTTATGGGTATTTAACTTGGCTGAGACTTGGGCCAGTTATGGCCCATGTGTGGCCCTTTTGTCTGGAATCCAGACCTGGTCCACACTAGTACCTTAATTCATTGCAGTATGTGGGCCACGCAAAAGCTGGTTTTGTGGGCCAGAGCTGGGCCAGAGGAAAATTGCTATATGGGTAATTGCATGAATGCAGTGCACCATGACTCATTTTCAGAGGGAAGCTTTAAGGGTTTGAGGGTGAAACAAATGAAAACACAAACAGTGCATTATAGCTGTATTGCAAATGTAAATTTATACTACTGCTCCAGTGTTCATTTCTCATTTTAACATAAACTTGTTGCAATTTTGTGAAACCGATTTGTAAAATAAATAAATAAATAAAGGTCCCAGCAATCATTGCGGGCTTCAAATATGGCTGCTATGAACTCTAACTCTCAGACCACACAAACACACTCTCTTGCTCCAACTCTCCAAGCTACTAATTGAGCACAGGTGTACTCAAATCTACTCTCACACACACTTTAAAAGAGACATTTATTTACAAGCTCCATGCAAAGTATCTTTGATTGTGTATTTCACTTGCAAATTATTGAAATGTGTGTGTGTACCAAATTTTAGAGGCCACAATAGTTTCTGTGTGACAAAATAAATATTGTAATTTGGATAATGTGTGTGTATCCTTAATGTTTTACCAAATTACATGTTTTTTTGCTTGTTTTAGTAATGATTGTTAGTGATTTACCTGACATGAATTGTGTGCGTTTTCCATCTTCATAAAGACTGGTTCTCCAATTAGAGAGACAGTTTTCACCTGTTAATGACATAGTATCAGTTTCAGGTTAGAATTAATCCCCTTCTGCAAATAAAAACCTATTTATTGCATCTTAGTTTTAAAAAGCAATCCTATCTTGTTCTGTTTCTAAATTATTCAACATTTTACCTTTGTTATATTAAAATACTTGTTTGTCAGGGGTAAGAATATATCTCTATTTTCTTTTCTTTGAAAAATATATTTAAAAATATTTGTCCAGAACTGTATATTATTCTTTTACATATTTAAAATAGATTAAACACATAAAATGTAATAATTAAACCAAAACTATTTAATTTCAATTTAAATCAATTTGACCACCAGATGTCGCTGTTGTGCCTACTATTACTAAAGCGTAATACAACTTTATTAAAACAAATAATCAAGAATTAAATATATACAACACTGCCATCATAGAAATATCTCTTTAAGCATGAGTAACAATAAATAAATAATGTAAATAATCTAATTTCAGCATACATGGAACAGTCAGATTTTTCTTAAATCTTACATTGTGTTTCAACCCATTATAATTATGGGAATATGGGTATGGCTTATGTAGAAGTGTGTTTGCTGTCCAGTTCCACCAGTTCTCAAGCTTCTGGATTGATGGATTCCTAAATTTTCAACATAATCATTATAGGTTAAATGACCTTACCATCAATGTCTTTACGGTATATTCAGTAAATAGATTATAATGCTTTGAAATAGGTGACATTTACCCTGTAAAGCAAGCTCTGATTGCCTGATTCAGATAAAACTGATCATTAGAGGAGGAAGAGAAGGACTTTCCATAAACCAGAAAGCCAACTATAGATAAAGCAAACAGATACAACACCAGTTCCCTGTAGAAAAAACGAAACAATTCAATAAACAATTCAATACCACACCTCTGCATGGATTTTGGGCTCCAATCTTCTATTATTTTCCCATCATCTATTATATAAATCAATATTTTTGTTTAAGATTTTAAAAGATATCCATCAACTAAATCAAATGAACAGATGTGAACACGGCAAAATATTTATAAACCGTAAACACTATGACATTAGGGTCAATATGATAAAATTTTTATACAGTTTTAATTTTATTTATTTAAAAAAAATTACATATAAACCTGATTGTTTTCTTTAGATGAGTTCTTTTTTTAATTTGACTAGCAACAAATTGAAGCTCCCTGGAAGTAGGTGGTCGCGCAAGCCGTAGGTATCTGGCTCTCTGACGGGCTGCCAGCATCTGTCAATCAAAAACACCTTTGAGTGACATTCACCTTTAATACAGTTATGACAAGCTATGTTAAATAATAAATGTTAAATAATATACACACACATCAAAGTCTAAAGTGTCATAAAATTAAAGGGGACTTTTCCAGATTATCTTTTGTTCTTATGCTAATACTTTTTCCGATTTTTCGATTACTACATTTGGGTTTTTGGTAAACACTGCATTATGAAAAAGACACTGTGAAAAACAGGTTAAGTGTCTTTAGCAAAGAGTTCCTTGGAAAATGTGCATTTGAATTAAATACATTTCAGGCTTTTATCTGTTATATGCAAAAAATAAAACAATCCATGGATTGCTATGACAGGGAAATAGTTGATTTGGCACTAAATACAATAATTAATAAACCTAAGAATTCCGTCATCTTTTTTTCATTTATATATTAGAATTTTGTAGGAGCATTCATTTGCATTCATTTGATCAAAAAGCATTTCATTTGATTGATTAGTTGAATGAATTGAAATGACTCACATTTAAAATGAAAGAAATCAGAAAGCTTCACTATATCTTATGTGTATCTTATAAGTCTGTTCTGTGCACAATTAGCCTCCATTATAAAAAATAATAACACCTCGTCATAGACAGCCACATTCCACATTTAGTCACCATTTGCTGTTATTATGTCACTAGATTTTGAAGTGTGCTTGTGTTGATTTGTGTCTCATTCAGAGCACAAGTGCATTAGTAAATTCAGGTAAAAAAAATAGGGTGAAAAAGCCTGGAGTGCAGTCAGCATTCTATTTCATCCCAAAGTTGTTCAGATTAGAGCTCTATAGCAGGCCACTAAAGATCTTCCCCGATGTAAATGTTTTTTTCTTCATGGAGTTAGCTTTGTGCACACTTTGAACTGCTTTAAATCTCGTAGTTAGTGAAGTGAAAATTTCATGCTATCACATCCGAAAATATAACTGTATGCTTTCGACTTTGTGGTAACAGTTTGGGGAAGAACCACATATGGCTGGAAAAGTCAGATCCCCCAATTCTTTGTTCCGTATATTGTGTACATATTGTGCGATTAGCTCAACATTTCTCTAGGTGTAATATTTTTTCACCTGATACAATTTCTATAAAGCATAAAGATCACTCTTTAAAAATTCAAAATACCTTTTTAAAAGTCATACTGATCTCCTCTGTGTAAGGATATGAGCTGGATTGTTTCTTCACACAGGCTCCAGTGTGTCTGCTATTTTGAAACAACTCTACGATGGGCTCATCAACAGCTGAGTTTGGGGATATGTAGCCTCTGTCTTGGTGTTGTAGAGTCACTGATACCGCAACAATAAATATCTGCATTGGAACAAATTGTCATTACTATCACATTGTCAAAGCACAATCAGAGCTGATTAATAATTGCAAATGTATGAATGATTTCTCAAAAGCTGCCATGATTTACATCTAAATAATAGAAAGATTACAAGGCAAAATTACCTATTTGTGAATAAAAAGGTCTACAACATACATCTTTCATGTGCTCGGCTTAAACTTTAATAATAAACAAGCAAAATTCTTCTAGGAGATTAACCTTAAATTTTTTAAATGATGCTGTTCACAAAACTAAAACAAAAAGTCTATTCTCAGTTTCAATAATATTCGTAATCCGATATTTTTATATCCATGTTAAAATCCTACTGCAGTGAAAACTGGCACTAATGGTTGTGTCGATAAAAAAAAATCGCTAGTAGTTACAAACAGAGGATTACATATTACATAAGTAACTAATAAAACAGAACCATACATAAGTAAGACATGGAAATGATGGGCAGATTTACCATTGCTGGGTGTGCTGCAAAAGCACAGAAGAGCAGAGAGAAAAATGTTGAGTGGATCCACAGTACACAGTTTGTACAGCTGAATCTGTGAAGGAAAGTGTTCATAATACTCTTTACTTTCAAAGGAAAACTTCTTCTTCTTCTTCTTTCGGCTGCTCCCATTAGGGGTCGCCACAGCGGATCATCCGTCTCCATACCACCCTGTCCTCTATATCTGCCTCTTTTACACCAACTACCTGCATGTCTTCCCTCACCACATCCATGAACCTCCTCCTTGGCCTTCCTCTTTTCCTCCTACCTGGTGGCTCCATCTTCAGCATTTTTCTACCAATATAATTCATGTCCCTTCTCTGCACATGTCCAAACCATCTCAATCTCGCCTCCCTCACCTTGTCACCAAAACATCCTACATGGGCTGTCCCTCTAATAAACTCATTTCTAATCTTGTCCATCCTCGTCACTCCCAACGAAAACCTCAACATCTTCAGCTCTGCTACCTCCAGCTCCACCTCCTGTCTTTTACTCAATGCCACTGTCTCTAATCCATACAACATCGCAGGTCTCACCACAGTCCTATAAACTTTTCCTTTCATTCTTGCAGATACTCTTCTATCACAAATCACTCCTGTCACTCTTCTCCACCCACTCCACCCTGCCTGCACTCTTTTCTTTACTTCCCTAACACACTCTCCATTACTTTGCACTGTTGACCCCAGGTACCTGAACTCCTCCACCTTCTCCACCTCTTCTCCCTGCAACCGCATCACTCCACTGCCCTCCTTCTCATTCACACACATGTACTCTGTCTTACTCCTACTGACTTTCATTCCCCTTCTCTCCAGCGCATATCTCCACCTCTCCAGGCTCTTCTCAACCTGCTCTCTACTCTCACCACAAATCACAATATCATCTGCAAACATCATAGTCCAGAGAGACTCCTGTCTGACCTCGTCCGTCAACCTGTCCATCACCACTGCAAACAGGAAAGGGCTCAGGGCCGATCCTTGATGCAGTCCAACCTTCACCCTGAACCAGTCTGTCGTACCTACTGCACACTTTACTGCCGTCACACTGTCCTCATACATGTCCTGCACCACCCTCACATACTTCTCTGACACACCTGACTTCCTCATACAATACCACAACTCCTCTCTCGGCACCCTGTCGTACGCTTTCTCTAAATCCACAAATACACAATGCAGCTCCTTCTGTCCTTCTCTATACTTCTCCATCAACATCCTCAAAGCAAATAAGGCATCTGTGGTGCTCTTCCTCGGCATGAAACCATACTGTTGCTCACAGATGGTCACCTCTTCTCTCAGCCTGGCTTCCACTACTCTTTCCCATAACTTCATGGTGTGACTGATCAACTTAATTCCCCTGTAGTTACTGCAGGTCTGCACATCTCCCTTATGCTTAAAGATCGGTACCAGCACACTCCTTCTCCATTCCTCAGGCATCCTCTCCCCTTCCAGAATCCTGTTAAACAATCTGGTTAAAAACTCCACTGCCATCTCTCCTAAACATCTCCACGCTTCTACCGGTATGTCATCTGGTCCAACCGACTTTCCATTCTTCATCCTCTTAATCGCTGCTCTCACTTCCTCCTTACTAATCCTATCTACATCCTGCTTCACCAACTCCACATCCTTCAACCTTCTCTCTCTCTGATTTTCCTCATTCATCAGCTGCTCAAAATACTCCCTCCATCTTCTCAACACACTCTCCTCACTAGTCAACACATTTCCCTCTCCATCCTTTATTGCTCTAACTTGCAGTACATCCTTCCCAGCTCTGTCCCTCTGCTTGGCCAATCGGTATAAATCCTTTTCTCCTTCCTTAGTGTCCAACCTCTTATACAGTTCCTCATATGCCTTTTCCTTGGCTTTCGCCACATCCCTTTTAACCTGCTGCCGCATCTCCTTGTACTCCTGCCTACTTTTCTTATCACTCTGTCGATCCCACTTCTGTTTTGCCAACCTCTTTCCCCTAATGCTCTCCTGCACTTCCTCATTCCACCACCACGTCTCCTTGTCTTGCTTTCTATTTCCAGATGTAACACCAAGTACTTTTCTAGCTGCCTCCCTCATCACTCCTGCAGTAGTTGCCCAATCATCCGGCACCTCTTCACCACCACCAAGCCCCTGTCTCACCTCTTCCCTGAACCTCACACTACACTCTTCCTCCTTCAGTTTCCACCATCTTATTCTTCTTTCAAACCTTACTTTCCTCCTCTTCTTCTTCGCCTCCAAAACCATCCTACAGACCACCATCCGATGCTGTCTAGCTACACTGTCCCCCGCCAACACCTTACAGTCTCCAATCTCCTTCAGGTTGCATCTCCTACACAGAAGATAATCCACCTGTGTGCACCTTCCTCCACTCTTATACGTCACCCTATGATCCTCCTTCTTCTTAAAATACGTGTTCATCACTGCCATTTCCATCCTTTTAGCAAAATCTACCACCCTCTGCCCTTCCACATTCCTCTCCTTAAAACCATACCTACCCATCACCTCCTCATCACCTCTGTTCCCTTCACCTACATGCCCATTAAAGTCTGCCCCAATCACCAATGGTTCTTTCCTACACCATCTACCACTTCATCTAATTCACTCCAGAATCTTTCTTTCTCCTCCATCTCACAGCCAACTTGTGGAGCATAGGCACTGATGACATTTATCATCATCCCTTCAACTTCCACCTTCACGATCATCACCCTATCAGAAACTCTCTTCACCTCCACTACACTCTTACTGTACTCTTCCTTCAGAATCACCCCTACACCATTTCTCTTCCCATCCACACCATGATAAAACAGTTTAAACCCACCTCCAATGTTCCTGGCCTTACTCCCTTTCCACTTGGTCTCCTGAACACACAACACATCTACCTTTCTCCTCTCCATCATATCAGCTATCTCTCTCCCTTTACCCGTCAAAGTACCAACATTTAAAGTACCAACCCAAACCTCTACTCTCCTACACTGCTCCTTTTCCTGCCGTCTCTGTAGACGCCTTCCTCCTTTCCTTCTCCTCCTTCGGCCAACAGTAGCCCAATTTCCACCGGTACCCTGTCGGCTAACGATACCTGTGGTGGTCGTTGTTAACCCGGGCCTCGACCGATCCGGTATGAAATTCTCATTTGTGATCCGCATATTTGATTTGGCACATGTTTTACGCTTGATGCCCTTCCTAACGCAACCCTCCCCATTTACCCGGGCTTGGGACCGGCACTAAGAGTACACTGGCTTGTGCCCCCCTTAATGGCTGGGTTTTTTTTTTTTTTTTTTTTTTCAAAGGAAAACTAAAGTATGTTTAATCCTAATCTCTGGATCCATATCTGTATTCTCACAGACCAAAATGGGGTATGAAGTGCATATGCCATTGCATTCATTCTTGTGTTTACTCCTCATTTTTGAGAAGGGGAGGGGGGGCACCAACCATGATCTTTCATACCCAGTAGCAAATGTGCAGTTGCATCACCCCTCCCATGGATGATGATAATCGATTTATTATTTGCAAATTTTTTTTAGCAAGATTCACTTAAAAAGTGCTGTGTTTAAGGTTTTTAGTCATGATTTACATGTATTTGTAAATCAAGCTCATCATTTGTAATAATTAGGCCTTTAAAAGGCTAACTGCAGGCCTCATTTACGGCCTTTTATGTACTGTGTTGCAAATGGAAGGGCCTGATCCAGGAACGCTGGCCAAAAACACATCATGAATGAAAAGCCATTCACACCTATTGGTGAATAAGTATTGCCAATTCACATTCTGTCATGTTTGTGGGAGAAGGAGGAAACTGTAGACCATGTAAGAAACCGAGCTGGATACAGAAAGAAAGAGCAAAACTCACAGACAGTATGATCAGTAACCCAAACTCAAGCTTGAACTGGAATCAAATTTTTTATTAGCAAGTGTTGCCCTATGTCTTCCGTTTATTTGGGTTATCAGTGAATGTGTTGTCTGTGCTTATTTCAGAAACAAATCCAGAAGAATTGCTTTTGAAACTTACCTCAGTCCGAGGAATCCAGTAATGATTACACAGGTAACAGATAAACACAGCCACAGAGCCCATGTCCCATAGTAGCAGCAAGCTTGCAGAGTTCTTCTTCTTCTAAGAACACTACTTTTTGAGAAACTTTTTACTGCAAGTAAATAATTAAAAAAGGAACAACATATTGTATTAAAAGCCCATTATTTTACTACAATTCAGTTCTATACAACCGTGTATTCATTTTGTTACTCTCCACATGATTTGCACTATACATTCGCCAAAATCCTGATCCACATTGTCACCATACTGTTGCTCACAGATGATCACCTCTTCATTTTGTGATTGATAAACTTTATTCCCCTGTAGTTACTGCAGGTCTGCACACCTCCCTTATTCTGAAAAATTGGTACCAGCACACTCCTTCTCCATTCCTTAGACACCCTTTCACTTTCCAGAACCTTGTTAAACAATCTGGTTAAAAACTCCACTGCCATCCCATGCTTCTACTGGTATGTCTTCTGGGCCAAATGGTTTGCTACTCTTCATCTACTCTGCTCTCACTTTCTCCTTACTAATCATATCCACATTCTGCTTCACCATCTTCACATCATCCACCCTCTCTCTTTCATTTTTCTCATTCATCAGCTGCTCAAAATACTCCCTCCATCTTCTCAACACACTCTCCATTTATTCATTCATTCATTTTCTCCCGCTTATCCGTAATCCGTGTCACGGGGGCAGTGTCACCCATGTCACTGCCCAATCCTCACAGCACCGTCCCTTACGGTCCCTCCTGCAGGTGGTGAGCCCACAGGAAGGCGGCCCCACGTCACTCCGACGTCACGGACCTTGATATTTCCCTCGTAAGGAGCCTGGAGCATAGAGGGTTAAGGGCCTTGCTCAAGGGCCCAAAAAGTGGCAGCCTGGCGATACCGGGGCTTGAACCCCAGACCTTCCGATCGGCAACCTAGCGCCTTAACCGCTGGAGCCACCACTCTCCTCACTAATCAACACAAATTCCATCTCCATCCTTTATTGCTCTAACTTGTAGCACTTCCTTCCCAGCTCAGTCCCTCTGCCTGGCCAATCACTACAAATCCTTTTCTCCTTCCTTAGTGTTCAACTTCACATACAGCTAATCATATGCCTTTTCCTTTGCTTTCACCACATCCCTCTTTACCTGCTGCTGCATCTCTTTGTACTCCTGCCTACTTTTCTCATCTCTCTGCTGATCCCTATTCTGTTTTTGCCAACCTCTTTGTTATGCTTTTCTGCACTTCCTCATTTCACCACCACCGTTTCTCTTTATCTTCCTTTCAATTTCCAGATGTCACACCAAGAACCTTTGTAGCTGTCTCCCGTATCACTTCTGCAGTAGTTGCCCAATCATCCAGCACCTCTTCACTTCCACTGAGCCCCTGTCTGACCTCTTCCCTAAATCACATACTACAGTCTTTTTCTTTCAGTTTCCACCATCTTATTCTTCTTTCATTCCTCACTCTCCTACTCTTCTTCTTCACCTCCAAAGCCATACTACAGACCACCATCCGATGCTGTCCAGCTACACTGTCCCCTGCCAACACCTTACAGTCTCCAATCTCCTTCAGTTTGCATCTCCTGCATATAATATAGTCCACCCTGTGTGCACCTTCCTCCACTCCCATATATCACCCTATGCTCCTCCTTCTTCTTGAAGTAAGTATTTATTAAAATAAGTATTTAGCAATAAGTAATGTCATCTATTAAAATGTTTGTAATGCTGGTAAAATATCATTCTTTGCCCACTTACACTTACAAAGCATACAATTACATGTGAAAATGCCACACCGTGTGCCTTATTTTATATGTTTTGTCAAATTATAAACCGATTAAATGTTTCTCCTTGCCTTGTCTCCCTGAATCCTGACCATTTATTAAGGATGTGATGAGGGGGGAAATACAGTTTTAACAATTGTCACCCAAATGTAAAAGTTAATGCAAGTGCAAACTGATTTTAATAATATTTTTCTGAAAATTCATATATACCTGAGCTGGCTGATGGCATTGTGTAGCTACAAACAGCACTGTACACCTGTGTAAAATCTCTCTGAGTGTATCTGGTATATCATGAACATATACATCTATACAACCATATGGACAAATGTATTAGGACACCTGACTTTTTCCAACCTTGTGTGGTTTATTCCCAAACCGCACAGAGTTGGAGGCACACAATTGTACAGGATGTCTTTGGATGTGGTAACATTTAAGTGCTTGTTCATTTGAACAAGGAGACCCAAACCTGTTCCAGCATGACAATGCCCCTTTTAAACTTTACTGATGCCCTTGGGAATGAACACAAATCTCCACAACCACACACTAAATCCAGTGGAATATCTTTCCAGAAGAGTGCAGGTTTTTATAATAGCAAATGTAATGTTAAAAATATGCAAATAGATCTTATGGTTAAGTGTCCACAGACTTTTGTACATATAGTGTAGCTTGGAGGGTGAATTGAGTGTTTATCTATGCGTTGACCCTGTCTGATATTTTTCCAATGTTACCTGGAATATTTTCTTCAATAATTTCAATGCAACTCATAGAGTCAGAGGGTTTCTGCAGTCCTGAGCTTTCTGCTTGTTTGCTGGAGAACCTAGACTGCAAATCATCTTCTTTCAAAATCTGTAAAGCAAACAATAAAAATACTTTGTATATAATGTATTTATAATTTAATAACATAAGAGTCTCAAGCTCTTCGTTTGTGATATTTCAATTAAAACGTTTTCTTATTGTACCTCACCTCACGTTTATTTTTCCACGGTGAAACTCGGCTCCACGAAATGTTCTGCTCAGACACATCGTCCCACAATCGAAATGCATCCTGATCAACTGTGAAATAATTATGAACATATTGCACTGACAGCAACAACAGAAAGAGCAATACTTGCAAATGGACGTTGTTGTTCTTGATTGTACCTTCCAAAGCGAAGCTGCAAGGCATTCTGACTTTATACTGATCGCCTAAGTGGCTTCTATTTTTGTGTAGCTACAATTTCAAGAGAAAAGGGATAATCAATGGTATTATATATATATATATATATATATATATATATATATATATATATATATATATATATATATATATTTATATATATATATATATATATATAATATATATATATATATATATATATATATATATATATATATAAAGACAAAACATTAAATAAAGTTACCACGTCATGATAAAGTAATTCTACATCAGATAAATAATAAAATTGATATGAGACTATACAAGTGGACTATAATTGCATGTTTTTCCTGTCTGAATAACATCAACAAAACTGACCGTGCTCATGCGGAATAGGAAGGACACAAGAGAGCCTAAAGGCAGCATAGTAAGCGCACACAGTCCCGTCCACACGGAGAGCAGTGAAACACCAGTTAGACCTGACTCCAACCAGCACTGATATTATGAAAAAGAAAACGTAACATCAATATAAATAAAAAAAATAGATTCTGCATTATTTTCACTGCAACCAGATTGCATTTACCTGGTCTTCTTGAAAGTGTATGAGAACACAGTTAGCACACATGTAAGTCAGCAAAAGCAGGAAACATACACTCAAGCGCTGTGTGTGTGTATGTGCACTGTAAGATGGCCGACTGTACACAGCCAGCCAAGGGTGCAAGTCCTTTAGGCAATCAGAAAGATTCAGATGCAGCAACTGGAGAGAATGAAACATGTTATAGAAATAAATTAACTGAAAAACTGAAATGGAGCCATATCGTGTCAATAAACACAAATCAATAGATTCGGGACTATATCAAGAAATGGCGTGAGACTGTGTTACTACAGAAGATGAGTTGTATCATATATGCTCATATCATATAAGTTATGTCATATATGCATATTCCTGTATCCTCTGGGTTTTTGTTTTAAGATTTGTTATATTTGAAACCAAAATATATTCCTAAAACAAGTGTCTATTGCTACAGTATGCTAGCTGATGATCTCGCTAACACTGCTGTAATAGCAGTGTCAAACTCAAACAGTGTCAAAAATATTTCTGTGGCGAACACATTCCAGGGAGTAAAAAATAGTAATTAGAGGAAATATGTTCACTCTTAGAACACTGCTTAACTCATTAAATTAATGGAACAAAACAAGCTGTTGTTAAGACAACTGTATAAACCCACGCAAATTTCTGTAATGATCATGAACTAATCCAATAGGTAGAGTCTTTCAATTCAATTCTGTTTTTACTGACTAATTATGTGATGGCAATGGCTGCACCAGAATTCATTATTAGTTTTAATTAATAATTTTAGAAATATGGGGGAAATCACTTAACTAAGCCATTAGGGTTGCACAAGCCAGTACACTCTTAGTGCTGGTCCCAAGCCCGGAAAAATGGGGAGGGTTGCGTTAGGAAGGGCATCCAGCATAAAAAACATGCGTCAAATCAAATAGGCAGGTCATGAATCAGAAATTGAGGTTTCCATTGGGAGATGACGAGGGAAGACAAGATTAAAAATGAGTTTATTAGAGGGGCAGCGTATGTAGATACATCGTACATCGGTAGGAGAACACTAAGGATGAAGCCAACAGGAAGGAGGAAAAGAGGAGGACCAAAGAGGAGGTTTATGGATGTGGTGAGGGAAGACATGCAGGTAGTTGGTTTGAAAGACGCAGATGTAGAGGACAGAGTAGTATGGAGACGGATGATCCACATTGGTGACCCCTAATGGGAAAAGCCGAAAGAAGAAGAAGAAAATGGAAATCACAAATTTTATCTTTGTTATTTGTGTATTCATTTGTTTGTTTATTACATTTGTGATAATGTAAATATAGAAAGGTTCATGCAGGGGAGAGTAAATATTTATTCATATTCTAGACACTGTACTGAGCAGTGCTGGCACTCACCTCTTTGAATGTGAGCAGTTGGTCTAAAGCGAGCAGCTTTCGCTCCACTCGTCCATCTCCTTCATCCAGTGCCAACCAGCAATGTGCCAAAAAGGTCCAACTTGATCCCTTTACTAAGTCTTTCACTAAAACATGATTTAGGAACCAACTGGGGGACACACCTCCGGCATCATGCCACACACACACCTGCCATATGTTGCCCAGACTCTGAGCGGAGCTGAAAAATAACACAACATACTGTTCGTGTATTTCATATACACACTTGTCAAACTAGAAAATGATCGGGGTTTTTTATGTCTAATGTCTCTTTTTGGTATCTTGAATGTTTTTTGTAGTAAATAATTAGGGCAAAAATACTGGCATTAGCTTAGCACTGTGCAACTTGCATGATTACATGATTAAACAGTAATGCTCAATATAATTTACACAACTATCTTACTTAAAATGTGTGTGACATGTAGCTCATGTTCTGAATTCCTTTGCAACATTGTAGTTTATATCCTTTAGATGTTTAATAGATGTTACATAACAAAGCATTAAGGAAAAGGAAAAGCTGAAGAATATGTGACTATTATTTAGCCCTTTGAACCGTGTTGACTTTTTAAGCAGTGTTTATGGCCCATTGTTTTCCTTGCACTTGTAACACATGCCGCTGAGGCAATGAGAGTCGAGAGTGTGTGTCAGTGTGTGTCTCCATCCCCTGCTTATCTCTTCATAGCGTTTCTCTCAGATGTCTCTGCCAAGTCAATACTCTTTTTATCTCTTTGCTGCAATTTTATTTATCCTAAAATATACAGAGGGAAACTCACATAATGGTTTGTGACAATTCTACTTTAACTGTAAAATTATCTATTTTTCTATCTATCTATCTATCTATCTATCTATCTATCTATCTATCTATCTATCTATCTATCTATCTATCTATCTATCTATCTATCTATTTAATTAAAAAGCTTAGCGTAATGCTATTATCACTTGTTAGCTAAAGCAAAGACACCAAACATAACTCAGTTAGATGGCTCCACTTAGGGTTATAAAATTAGTAGATATTATTTGACGCTGAAATATAAATAAATATAAATTTTTTAATTACATTTGCTGTTACCTTAAAATAAACGTTGTCCTGGAATTGCATGTGAAGTATGTGTGGTCAGGATTGATGAGCTCTCTTGTCTGTGATACTCCTTTCTCACCATAGAGAACTATATGAACCTGAAAACAGAACAAAATATCAACATCTGAAAATAAAATAATATACAAACATTTAAATAAATTCTTGCATAGTTTAACATATTTATCTTTGAACGCGTGTCTGTGTGAATACTGTGAGTCTTATGTTTTGCATTACACTCAAATCATGAATTTATTGGAATAGTGCAGGGTTTAAAACGATCAAAATTCATTTATGCCAAAAATGAGCAAGTGCTTCTTTTGAAGAATGCTAATAAGAGTTAAACTACTTGGCTTTCAGCTGGTTGGTAGCCATTATATGCTAGCTGGTCAGTTGTGCTAGTTTTTAAAAACTGTTTTAGTTTCTTAGTTTCGATGGCAAAACCTTTAGCCCTGACAACATTTCGACACCGTCTGTGAAAATATTCCATTTTCATTTGAATACACAATACCTTTGCTGTCATTTTGGCCCTTGATCTGAGGCCTGTGTTAATAGCAACTGCATAGAAGAACTGGTCTGAAGGATTGTTGTCTGGCAGGATGAATGTGCCCAAATTCTTTTCCACATGAACATCAGTATGATTACAAAACACCAACAGCACAGCGTAGAAAGCCACTAACACCACAATTACTATACACACCATCGGGTTGGCACGGAGACTGAAAAAGACACCACAATTCAGATCAAGTTCACCCAATGAAAGACTGATTGAATAAAAACCAAGCATATAAACATTACCTTATGTACTCAGTTATGTCCGAAACACTGTGAATGCTTTGAACCATCTGATGTGCAACAGTGAATGATGACAGCTGGTTGCAGCTGAAAGATTATTAGGCCAAAAACAATTTATATGTGACAGATGCCTTCATTTAAAATAAATCACAAGTGAGGCACAATAAAATGAAAGCAAAGAGCTTCTAAATGAGTTGGTTAAAGTAAGAAACAGATCACACACACACGTTAAAATTTTCTTCCCACAAATTCTTCTTATTATAGTTCATCTATCAAACAGGGAAAGTGAGACCACACAAATGCTACCTCTGTAAAACTACAATCTGGCCATTGAATCTATTGGACCAAGTAAGTGTTATTATGTGAAAAAAAATAAGCCAATCAGATGTTTAATATGGAAATGTAGACCATGTAATACTGCTTTAACAGGAAAGAGATGGGGGCACCTACGTTTGACATGTTAAGAAATGTTAATTGGTCATTCCAAAAGACACACACAGCTAAATCTATACACAAATATTTTAACAACACTAGTCACTGTTAGTAGTATTAGTACTGGTGATGTAGTATAGTACCAGACCTGCAGTTGACTTTGGTGGAGGTGAAACTTTGAAGCACAGAACATCCATCAGATCGCCACTCTTTCACATTATCCCAAACTAAGCATTGAGTGGACTCAACACTCAGTGTGTAGTTCACTTCATCTGCTACATATTTATTGCTAGCACTTTTATCATAGTCAGCATTGAGAATCATCAGATACACAATACCAGCATCTGCAATCCAAATGAAATAAGACAATATTTAATATATTTTTTTGACATTCTGTATTTCACATATGTACATTGAAATCTGCAAACCTTTTAATGATGAAGGTGGAAGAAAGATTTGAGCCACTTGCCCTTTCCAATAATAGACCTTGCGTACATTGTGTAAAGATGGTGTTGGTCTTTGATGCATTCTGTAACAGAGAAATTATACAATATTTGTTTGTAATTAATTCAATTAAGTGTAAATAGATTAAAGACATATCTTAAGGGGGCTTCCTTAACCTGAAGAGCAGCAAGATAGGAAAAGCACGTCTTGATGGCTTTCTGAATTCCACTCTAATCTCCAAAGCCTTCCCCAGGAGATCGGCTGTGATGTTGAATTGATGAGTATTCACTTCAGAACGTGAGAGTGTGAACTCTACTAGCTCTGTGCTTTTCTTGGATAGAAATGATCAGATTTTAGGGCTCCAAACACAAAATGAATTTTAGCAAAGTGCATTTAACAAAATGCATTCACAGAAATGCATATATATATAGCAATAAACTCGTGTCTGGAATAGCTCAGCAAAAAAAAAAGATAAACGTAAACAATGTGCCCCATTAATTGTAACAATGTTGTCAATCAGCCACGGTTGTTCTTCTTCATAACTTATTAATCGGTAGTAATCAGTATAAATAGTGATAAGATATTCAGGAAGTCTCATCATCAGAAAAACACCATATTAGGTTCATTGTAAATAGGGCATTTTGGGCATGAAATCACAGGGAACACGCACAAACATATTAAACAACTCATTCACAACTAAGACAGTTTAGCATACCAATTCACACCCAAGAGAAAATCCAGACATAAGGGGACATAAGAAATTCCAAATAGACAGTATCAAAAAGGAATCATTAGACCTTCTTTCAAATGATATAATATATCAACATCTATATAATATATAATTATTAATAGTGATAAACCATATCTGCTCGTCAGTGTTATATGAGGGTTCCACTATATTTGTGTGAAAGTTTCCATACATGCTGAAATAAAAAAACTGAAAAGTGTACATTTGTTGCTTCTTGCTTCTGGAACTCAATGATGAGTGGCGTGGACATGTGCCTCATTTGTATTTCTCTTTTGGTGCTGCAGTTGAAGAGTTTCATGTCACCAACATGTCCATTCGCCTGAAACAGTACATTATGTATATTTTCAAAACAAAAAACTACTAATGTTGCACTGATAAATAACCTATCAGGGAAATTATGCAATGGTGAAAGTAGAAATATTTCATTTTTAATTCTGTAAAATCAATAATTTGTGATGATTTATTACTAATCACAAGATTCACTGAATCTTATTTCCTGCAGTTTAAGAATGATTTGTAATAAAATAAATAATTCCACTACAACCTAAAATGTTCAGTATTTCTAATGTTAAAATCTAAGTTTTACCTGTAGTGGAGTTTTAGCCCACTGATACGGATTCTGTCTATAGGATGTGATTACAGTGATGAAGCAGGATTTCTCGTCATAATCTCTGCTTGTGTGTTTATTTATTGGCATATGAGGAATATAAAATGTGGCTAAATCCACATTTGTTCTTGTGATTAGAAAATCTGAATTCTGCCAGGCCTGCAGATTTATTATTGTGGAATTTACACTGAACTGAGGTTCTCTGCTAGACAGCAGATACATCTGAAACAAAAAAACAAAGGTGAATACATTAGATATAATAACACATATGGTATTACCTTTACCTAAAGTTAAAGAGATTACAGTTCAAATGTATATATTGTTTTTGACTATGCTATGGGGGAAGAAAATCTTATATTAATATAGACACAAAATGTTCTGTAAATCTAACTATATATTTGTTGATTGCACATTCATGTCATTCAAAGTTTATAAATGTATATTCTACTTAGATAAAAATGTAAGCATGACTTTTAATATTTAATTAATATTTCACTTGCTGTAAAGAAAGCAAATAATAAATCAGAACATCAAGCGTGTAAGTGGTGTCTAAAAATGAATTGTAATTATCAATGAAACATACAACAGTTGTGTCGTGTTGAAAATTAAGATCAAGTCAAAAATGTACAGTAGGTATCAACACAGCTTTCACATGAACATTCATGTTCTTTACTTCTAGGCTTTAAGATGTTTTTTTTTTAGGTATTTTAGATTTAATAACAATAATTTAGTCATCTCTTCTAGAACTGTTTGAGAATGCAGCTCCAAATGTTTTATCCTTAAGATCTCCTGCATCAGCTCATTGTCATGCTCAATCCACTGGCTTCCCAGTGCAACCAAGTCAGGTTTAAACACAGATAATTGCCTACCAAGCTATAAACAGTAAAATTTACAAAGTCCCTACACAGATTATCTAACCCAGGTCTGCACTGTTTACTTTTTAACCCTCTTGTCTGGTATAACTCAACTTACTGTGCTTTAAGATACAACAATGACATGCATTAAAACTCTTCTCTGTCCTGGTAGCAAACAGTTGGCACAAAAATCCCCAGGCTTCTTCTTCACCAGTCATTTAAATAAGCATGAAGAGAACCTTGACATATGTAAGTTCCTCACTATAGTAATCAATTTCTAACCCTGACCTATTGGTACCAGCATGTTGATATTTCAATTAGACCTTCTGGGTAAGGGACAGCTACCTAATATTGTAGAGTTATACATGTAAGTCACAATATTACAATAATATTTGGCTTACCAACACTGAGTCTGTAGTGGTGTGAAGAACATCAAGTGTTAACCTGGAAGAAGGAATTTGAGCTTCCAGGATATACGAGAGGATGTGCATGAGAGATTTCAATACCCGTAAATCCAGTAAGCTGGACTTTAATTTTTGAATATATTTTGTCACCAGTAGTGCACTGTCAAATGTCACCTGTAAAGGGGTATTATATATATATATATATATATATATATATATATATATATATATATATATATATATATATATATATATATATATATATATATATATATATACATATATATATATATATATATATATATATATATATATATATATATATATATATATCTTGCAAAGTGGTTTTATATTTAAAACATACATTTTTTTAATATACGAATGAAAAGATTATACTTACTTGATTGGAATCTTTCAAAAGATCCGAAAGAGTGTAAAGGATATCAAACAGCAATTCCTGCGAGACACAAAATTATATTTAAATTGTTGTATAATAACATATATTACATATATAACACTGTATTTTTAACTGTAATTTATTATTGCTGCTACAATGCAGATTATTTACTATTCATTTCTTTTTTATTACACAAACCTGGTTTGTTGGATCCAGTTGACAAACTGCTGAAATAAGAGCAGCTCGTGTTTGTGTCTGTTGTTTCACATGAGCTTCTGTGTCCAAACTCAAGCGTTTAAATGTGGCAGTCAGAAGAAAGATGTAATTAATAATGTCTTGAGTGTTCTTCATCATTATTAGGTTGGTTAGATTACTCAGCCCATACACATACCTGGACAGACATAATAAATACAAAGACTATTTAATGATTTTTCTGAATAATTAATCATTTTGATGCATAATAATAGTATGTTTAGGAGTCTGTTCTTGCAGTAAAATGTGAATGGACTGAATGAGCTTACAATTCCTGATCTGGATTGGACAGAGACATTAAATTAGTGTTGAAGCTCGGCCACACTTTGACATTTACAAGACATGGCTTGGTAGATGCTCCAAATCTGTTCCCAACTGTAACGTAGATGGCGACTGAGGAAGACAAAATCCGAAATAATGTAAAAAAAAAAAGAAGAATCATAATCACAGTTTTTTGTTATTATTCATATAGCATAATGTGTTGCATATAAAAACTTGCTGTCTGAGACAGTGGTTGTGGATCAGCATTTAACCTTCAACGTAAGTGTATCAGTTGACATTATTAATATTATCAACATTTAATTTAAGATCCACAAATGGTACATCTATCAATAAATACAAAAGTAATGTCAAAGTAGTGGTGCAAATATGTAAGAAAGAGCAGCAGTTTGCATGAAAACTCTTTAAATCTACCTTTGTAATCATCATATGGATCTCCAGATGGAAGATAAAAATAGTGCTGGTAATCTCTGCCTTTATAGAGAAGTTTTTTTCTTGAGTTTCCGACACTAAAGCTATATTCATACAAAAGATCCTGTAAAGATAAGAATAAAAACATGTGCCAACATACGTTTTATTTCAATACAGTTTCTTGATATTAGATCATACTTATGTATGATGTAACATTTTTCTATAATAAGACATCCTAATATACAAGGCTACAAAGTAACAATATGAATGAATGTTAAGAATGAATTTTATATCTCAAAATGCACAATATTTCATACTTTTTTGGTGCATTGCAGCTTTAAGCTTGATGTATAAAACATGTAATAGAAGAGGGAAACACACTGTGTACAAAGTTTTCTTTTCTTTTTTTTTCTTTTTTTTGTAAAGAAAAACATACAAATATATGAGCTGTGAGTGACACTTTGATACCACATAAAATATATGTATTTAAAGAGTGTATCCTGGGGCCCCCAGATGAGATGCCCTCTATTACATGCACAATGGAAACACATTCACTCATAGGTGCAATTTTCCACATTCTGGTATGATTTGGGAGATGGAGGAAAATCAGAGTGCCTGGGAAAACACCATGTATTTATGGAGGAGAGTATTTGAGTCCATACAAACAAAAACTCAAGCTCAGGAAGGAGCCAGATATGCTGGAAATATGCAGGAAACATAGATTCTTGATGCACAGCATTGACACTCAGAATAAGTGGCCAAACCTACTCTAGATACAATTATATGGGAGCCTCCATTTTAGTCTGGATTTGTTCTAATTTGTAATTTGTAAACACCATACAGTGATTGTGATCTTGGGAACCAGGTGCAAGAAATCACCCTTGATGGGATGCCAGTGCATCACTTGCCAGTGTGCATACATGAGGAAACACTCATAAACCCTGACAGGCAATTTAGCATAACTAATTCATATGTTCTTGAGTAGGAACCCACATGATCACAGGAAGAAATGTCAAAAACCACACTAGCTCATGAACAAAGCCAGGAGGCCAAATTGGTGTGTTTGCAACAAATGCTTTAGAGTAATTAAAAATATCCCCTCTATGTCACATTTTAAGTGGTAAAAAATGATGATACCCAAGACAAATACAGACCTCTTTTCCAGAAGTGCAGAAGATGCCAAAGTATGTATGGACCTCATAACCTGAGCTGGGCTGCACATGGCACACCATTCCCTCAGGAGCAGGGTGTGTGGAGAAAAACAGCTGGGTCTTTCCCTGCAGAACCTGCTTAGAATCTATCATCATAAATGAAAAGCAATCTCTTAAAACTCTCCTCATCTTCTAACAGTCTAGAGAGCTGGGATTAAAACTCTTGCCATTTGTTATATTTGCAATTTGTTATACTATGTATGCTAGCAAACCTAGTAGAGATGAGCTTACTTGCAGAGACCTCCAGCATGTAAAGACTTTTCGGCTTTAGCATCATGGGTTTAAAAGTAACAAGAGACGAGGAGATCCCTGAAACATTCAAACCGTACAAAAATGAACTGAAGTTACTAATTGCATACATTTTTACATTTTACCGAAATAAAAATTGTTTTTTTAGATGTAAAGTTGTAGTAGATGTTTCACATTTAGTACATAGATTTTAATTGTAGGGCATGGGAATTTATAATCAAATGTGATAGCTTACATAAATCATTATTTTTCATCCTATGTTAGTTTTATATACAAACTTATGTATAAGTTTATTTGTGCGATGTTAGGGTATAACATGTCTTGGTGAAAGTACCTTAAAATGTTTTTCATGCAATCACGTGAAATGTAGGTGGGTTTTTTCTTTTATAAAATTTACTTTCCCAACCTACTGATTATTAAGTATTCCTGCTTATTATATAGTAAAACAAAGTCTCCTTAAATGTCATAGGTCTAAACAACAAATAAACAATTGGATGGTTATTAGGGCCACTGTTAGTCCCTTAAAAAATACCTTGAACTACACAATTTGTGAATTTGATTATGCCCAGATAACTGTATATACCAATTTGATAAAAGTAATTAAAAGTATTGAAAAAAAATCACCTGTGGAGGTCAAAGATTCAAAAAATGCAGGCTGGATGAGCTCTTTGTAAAGATCCAGCAGGGTTTTTTCAGACACCACATGACCAACATTACCAGGACCTACCAGGTTGTCACCATCATATTCACTTGAATGAGAAATCACATTGTCTGAATTGTGGGGCCCTGAATACAAAACAAACAAAAAAGGTTTTATTGATAGTCTTTTTTTTTGTTGTTGCTATTATATCACTGCTTGTGAATGTCAAAAAGCAGGGCATGTCTACCAGTTGGTCGGCCTACAGAAACCCCTGAGTCTGCTTCTTCTACTCCAGAGTAAAAGTCCTCATAATCTGTAATAAACACAAAATTGTAGTAATATTTTTTATAATTGATTAAAAAAATTTCATAATTCTGATACTGCCTAGAAAAAGCTTATATTTTAAACAATGTTTGACTAATTCTTGTATACACACACACACAAACACACACACACACACACACACACACACACACACACACACACACACAGTATAATGATGTCTATACAGTAAAACCCAGCTCAGTATAAAAATCTGAGCTAATTACAAATATTAAATCATAAGGTTGTTCTCAATTCTAATTCTTTTAGAATATTAATAATAATAATAATAATTTTAGATAAATGTGTAGACTAAACTGGTCTAATAAGCAGCAATAGGATTTTATATATGTTTTTCTAAATTAAAGTGTATGTAAAACCTTCAGCTCTTTTCTCACCTAGATATCCATGCTCATCAGGATATTCAGCTCCAGACTCCTTCTTGCTAGGGTTTTTATCTTTGGTTGTAACAGGAAGGTGAAACAGAGCAAAATCCATCTCGTTCACAACACCTGAGCCCATTTCAACTGCAAGAATAGAAATATGATTCAATGATTTAGGAAAGAATGAATATATATCAGATTTTACTCGGTTTTAATAAATCTTTATGTAGAATTGACATGGAATATGATTTAGATGTTGCACACATATTGTACCAAGTAAATGTGCATGTATTATTAAATAAAATGATTCTGGTGTTTTGCAGTAAAAAATCACCACATGAAATTCTGTGTGATTTCAATATAATCCTGCTCTTTTCTGATTTTTATGTCCTTTAATAATGTAATATTTGTAATATTGCTGAATCCATCATTTTGAATATGAAATTCCTGTCTGCACTACAATTACACTACATACAAGCATTATTCAAAATCTTCCTACTCTTAAGGGTGACGTTGTCCATTGTCCCTGCAGGCATTAACCATTCATACTGGAGGACAAAGCAGGATTTGTTGAATTAAAAAATTAAGAAATAAGCAGTGGCCTTATTTTATAATAATGTTGTTTATTATTGCATTTGCTAAAAAAAAAAAAAAAAAACAGCTTGCAAATATATACAAGTTTAAGTTTTCATATTTCTTAATATTTAGCATGGATCTTTTTCACCTATTTAGATGAGTTTACCAGGCAGAACATCTTCATCTAGAAATGATTGGTTCACCACTTTAAGAGGCAAAAATAAATCGAGGCATTTTCACCATAAATCATAATTCTTATATTGCTGTGGTGTTTCCCATTAAGTGCCTTTAAAGCACAATACTTGAACTTTTGCCCAAATCCTTCCAGGACAGTTCACTGTCACGCCTCCAGAGGGCATACTTTTCCAAATTCTGTTGTCACATTTATTTCACAAACAATATGAAGGACGTAGGATAGCATTGTTATTGCGAAGCCTTGCTGTCTGTTTGCATTTCAGTAAGGTCTGAGTTGTTTTTCTGTACATGCTTTCTCAATGCCTGGTTTCCCGGAATACCTTTTAGATTTGCATTCTGATTTTAGAAATACTGTGGTTTTTGGTTTTCTTTTTAATTAGCATTTCGTTTTGGATTGTAGACTTTCATGTTACAGAATGAATTCTCACAGTATTTCTGAGAGCCCTCAGTTACACATTTACTTAAGCTGGGTACATCATAAAATATTATATAGTGTTTTTTATGGAATGACATTTCGATGCATTTTCAATATTCATTCATATTGGCATCTTTGCATTAAATATTGCTTTGACATGGACCCCTGACTGAAGATGGCTACAGGGGAAATAAACATGCAGACTTATTTTCATAAGATCTCAGTTCACATTTTATAAGTGTACAACCTCATACCTGATGCACTGTCTGTCTCAGACAGCAGGTCCATAAGGGATGGATTCTGGTGCTCCACTGAACGTCCCCATTTGTGCAAACTGACAACACTGCCTTGTGTGATCTTAAATTCATTCCCACTGAAACTTTTAGGATTTAGGATGGATGGAGAAACAGAAGTGGCAAGCTGCTGAATGGAAAGTGTGTCTGCTTCCAGTTTAGAAGGTGAGCTTATATCCAAACTGCCACAGAAAGGCACTGAAAGAGAGGACCAATTAAAAAAGCGAAAGTGCAGTTGCACTAAAAAATTACACAGAAATGTTCTATTATTCTTACCATCTTGTGTGCTTTTGCTAGATGCGTTTACTAAATACAGCTTCCAAAAGTAGGTGACATTTATAGGACAGCTTTCACATGTAGCTTTGATGGAAAACCCCTCGTTCCAGTTGATTGCATTTTCTCTGCACTCTATGCAAGAAACATGAACAATGCTGCAAAAACAAATGAGTTATTTGTGTAAATGAAAATGTAATTTAATGTGAATGTAATGGAACCGTATGTTTTTGTATTGCTTTTAGTCAGTTTTTGTATAGAAGCTGGGCAATCATCTAAATATGTTTACTAGGTAACATTAACCACTTAAACTCTCATATGTGGAAGATCCAAATATCAAAAATCAAATATGCGTAATTAATGTAATGCATGTGCACCTGGTTGGTTTAGATTTCATGGTGATGAACATCTCCGATGAAGAGGACCGATCTCCAATTTGTACATTAAGTGTAAACTTGAACAGATCACAGTTAGGATTCAGTGTGCTTGAAGGAAATGTCAGCAGTGCAGAGGAGGTGGAAATCTCCTTGGAGAAACAGGAGGTCTTGGCTGTGTTTACTGGCCTACATTTCCACCTGTAACTTTAAAGAGAAAATAAATAATAATTCATAATATGAAAAAAAAAAAATTTTTCATTTTATCTTCTCCCGCTTATCCGTAATTCGGGTCACGGGGGCAGCAGTCTAAGCAGATTCCCCCAGACACTTCTCTGTGTCCAGGGATCAGGCTGTCAAGGCCCCCACCTTTGACTGCTGCCCAATCCTCTCAGCACCGGTCCCTTACGGTCCCTCCTGCAGGTGGTGAGCCCACAGGAAGGCGGCCCCACGTCGCGGTCTTTGATTTATTTTTCTCGTAAGGAGCATAGAGGGTTAAGGGCCTTGCTCAAGGGCCCAAGAGTGGCAGCTTGGCGATACCGGGGCTTGAACCCCCAACCTTCCGATCGGTAACCTAGCACCTTAACCGCTGGAGCCACCACTCCCCCTGCCTTTATTTTATATATAATAAATCTATATATTGGCAAAAGAATTTAACAGTGATGCCATTTATTTTCTAAAATTAATTTTTTGACCAGTGGATCTGTAACTATGTTTAGTTGTGAAAACATTGCTCTATTTAAACCCTAGAAAATGTTTGAGTGTTTCGATATAACAGCAAAATCTTCAAGGATCCTCTGTGGTATATTTCAGAAAAATCTTCTGGTGCATCTCTAATTTTAATAGTGTGAATGGGCTCTAAAAAGCTGAATATAAAAACAAAAAGAAACAATATATAGTTTGCTAGCACTAAAGAATGTCTAAAAACATGCATCGTTCACTATGATTTTTAGGATTTACATATATATATATATATATATATATGTACATTCTTCTTCTTCTTCTTCTTTCGGCTGCTCCCATTAGGGGTCGCCACAGCGGATCATCCGTTTCCATACCACCCTGTCCTCTACATCTGCCTCTTTCACACCAACTACCTGCATGTCTTCCCTCACCACATCCATGATATATATATATGTACATATTTAGTTAAATATGTTTGTTTTATTGAAAACAAAACATCATCTTCCATTTAGTGAAGTTTTGGTGAACAATTCACATTTTAATGAATTCAGATTAATGAATTAATGAATTATCATGTATTCAATACTGAATATTGATAGCTGTGGGATAGCAGGAAACATAAAACACACAAATGAAAGGCATTATAATTCACACTGTTTGGTGGTTACCTCATAATGTTATCGGGAAAATCTGGGTCATATGACCTACGACCATCCAGAGTGATGTTTGTGTTGCTGTTGTGACGGTTGATAAATACATTTGTGCCTCCATTGATGATGCTTAAAAGTCTGCTAGGCATCACCTCAATCAGAACTGAGTAGGTGCTGTATACTATGGTGCCTACAATCTGAACCTTTAGGTGGACAAAAGTACTGGTTAAAATTGGATTTAAAACCCATTTAATTCACAATAGTGTACATCTTAATCAGAACTGTTTTTAGAATATTGTGCTATCAAATTAAAATCAAATAAAAAACCCTTCTCCCACCATGTTTGTTAGACTATACAATCAACTACAGAATACTGAATTATTACAGAACAGCCAAAGGCCAGTTTTGGAAAATGTGACTCTATGTTAGATCCTCAAACGGTCTTAAAGCCCACAGGGCAAACATCTGTCCAGCAACATCAGGAAATTGTTCACTGACATTCCTCACTTCTACCTCAAAGCTGCACTGTACTGTAATGTAGGTAATGTTAATTAGCCAGCTAGTTAACTGATTGTAAACAACTTGAATTTATCACTAGCTGACCCATGTGAGATTTGTGAACAATCATATTTTAGTCATTTATATTAAATATTATAGAACTAGGCAGAGCTTTAAAAAAAACAAAGCTTACTAACTAACTATTAAAAAATACTGTCATTTCGACCTCTAAAAATTGATCAGAATATTCAAAATAAAACAATTGTTACCAGAACACCTTAAAATTAGCCTTAAACTTATATTTAGCTGTACCTCACATCCATAAAAGAATTTTATAGACAATAACATTAATGATACCTTAGCTACTGCTCTATATGTGCCATAATAAAGGAGGTATTCTGGAAGCTCCAGATGTTGTTGGTTTGTTTTTATGCCTGTGGTTAAGAGCTGCAATCCAGTTGGTCCATAGAGACTCCAGCTGTAGTGGAGACCTTTGGAAATGTTGCATTGGATCTGCTCTTCAAATGTCACACCAAGGCACACAGGCTGGTATCGCGACACCTAAAGCACATTCAAAATCCTCTATCTGTTATTTCAATAGATCTATTTCAATAGATTATTATTGTTACTATGTTGGCATATGTACAGAAATATTGCTTAAGCAACAAAATATCTAGCAACAAAAAGCTACATTTACTTATTGAGTTTTTGTACCATGTTACGGTTGCTCTGACCTGGATTTTGCTGGGTCCCATGTTCTTCACAGGTGGAGGTTGGCATGGCTCAGTTACAACAAACACATATCCTCTTAGCGAGGCCGAGCTCACTAGATTGGAGACGGTCACTTCTACTATGAACTCTCCTGTACTGCATGATGACAGGTTTAATATTGTTAATTATAAATAATCCTAAATGTTTGGCTGGGTCAAATGAGGTATAGCAAGTTATCCATTTTTGACTTTAAAAAATTCAATACAATTCAATAAATTTTTATTTGTATAGCTCTTTTAACAGTTAGCATTGTATCAAAGCAGCTTTACACAGATAATGTAGTAATACAAATTATAAAAAATGCATTAGAATAAGATTAAATTTTTTGGAAAACACATTTTAACCACATCTTAACAAATGTTTCTTTTTTTATATAGAAATAACAGCACCAGTGACGTAATAACATTAATAATGTGAAAATAATGTGATAATGTGATCAAATTTTGCAGAATGTTCTAAAGTACTTTCTAGCCAAAATGTAGTATTTACAATATCAAAGAACCTCTAGAAACTAAAAGTATATACATTGAATATATTTAATAAATTAAATAATACTTAAAGTACAAAAGACAAAACCATAAGTTTTATGTGGTTCGAAATGAACATCTGGCTAATAGTAAACACAGCTTTTCTATTTCCTTCCTTTATTAAGAGACACTGCATGATTACAGACTAGGAATTCCTGGGTTAAAAAAATAGGACGCACGATTGTTGCTGATTCTCTGTATTCCCATAAGTATATTAGTATGCACAATAGTTAGGATTAGCTGCCATATTGTAAGTATAATAAAAGTAACAGAGAATTACTGATTGTTTAGATTTTAGATTTCCTATCATTTCAGTTACTGTCTCAGAATAACAATGATATTTTAAAAAATTTAAGCAATTAAAAAAGACAGAATAAATGGAAATACATTTAAAAAAAAGAAATAAAGAAAACATCATTGAATTTTATTATTTTTTTTGCAATCCCACAGTAGTAGGTTAATAAATGCAAATAATTTCAATGTAAAATAACTGAAAGAGTTGCATTTGTACTTCATATATTTGGTAATCTCCCTGTTAAATTCAATAGGTTGCAGTCTGATGCAACATTTAACTTCTAACTAAAAGCAAACTTTTTTTCCTATATTAGACTGTGCTTGTTACCTGTTAAACACGTGATGCTCTGTGTCCTGTCCATCTTTTCGTGTTCCATCTCCAAAATCCCAGAGATAAGTGACGTCTGTTCCAGCATTGATCCTACAGCTAAAAGGCACTGATGTATTCAGCAGCACGGAGCGAGTATACAGCAATCTGTTGAGATGCACTGCTCTTTGAATGACTACATTATAGATGTCAGATTCAACAGAGCCAAGGTTGCTGGACACAGTGATGTTGTACCTATAAAACAGACCACAACACAGAGCATTAAATAACAATGGTGATCAGGTCCAATAAATCTTCATAAGCAAAACCTTGTGAAAATTGTGAAAATGTACAAAATGTACAATTTAATTATGGAACAGTTCAACACAAAGCAACAATAATGCTATTCAAACTCCACCTTATGTCTTAAAATCTAGTGTCTTTTGTTTAATTCTATTGTTCTATTGTACTGGAATTTACATCTTAATACTGCTAACAGGTTTCACATTTGCATGCTTTAAAAGACCAATATATGAAGTCGACCATATCTCATATAAACAAATGTGCCATTGTACCTATCTGGATGAAGGTATTTCTTAATGAATGTCCCAGATGGAGTACTAACTGCTGTTTGGTCCCCAAAATGCCAATGAAACTCATGTGGGTCTGGCTCTTCAGACATCGCTAGGAACGTAATATCCTCTCCTGTGGCATAGGCTTGCTTCTCAGTGTAGATCCAAATAGCTGGAGAAAAATGATTAATTTACGTGGTAATGTACACACTGCGGGTGTTTATGTTTATGAGCAAGAATTTTAACAACGGCCAATGTCACTATGCAGATTTACAGGAATAAACCAATCAAGGATAAAGTAACTTATTATGGAATAGCATTTCTCTTTGTATATCCCATAATGATATTAATAAAACTATACATTATAATTGACAGATTGATGTAGCATTTGGCACAATGCAAAATGTTACAATATGTATGTTGTTGTGCACAAGTAAGTTACATACAAGACATGCTACTGTTCATTTTCCTGTGGATTTTCTTAACAGTTTGATGATCATATCGAAGTGCTTTTGGATCACTTTCAGAAGGTAGGAATTCTCCTGCTTCAACACAGGATGGACATGCTCTGTAAAAGAAATCAATTCCATTCCGTTCAGTTTATTTGCACTGTGTAGTAAATGAATGTGTGCAAACCAGAACAGGTTTTTTTCATGTTGTTGAGGAAAAACTAAGTAACCTGATCTGTCACAGCCTGCTTTTGTGTGGTTGGTTTTAATTCCTAAGAATATTCAATCATTTATTTTATTTTTTATTTTACAATTACTTAAAGACAACACAGCTGAATTCTTTATCATAATGGCCCAGAAGGTGTTGATTTGTACCTTTTTAACAGAAAACTTGATAATAGTGTTTGGTGTAATTCAGATCACAGATGTATATACTCATTCTATTTAGTTACAGTTTCTGTATTAACAGTTTATTCACTGGAACTTACAGGGACTCTAATAATAAAGGTACTATATTATACAATTTTATATGAAGAACTCATGTGAAATTGTACTTTCAATGCATTCTTTTAGTTTATTAGATATTCTTGCCAATCAAAACTTTGTAACCGTCAAAAGATTCAAACAAGTTAACAGTTATTTTTGTTTTTATGGATGTTTTTATAATAAAAGCACCTTATGACCTGTGTGATAAGATGATCTAAAAACTTTACATAACAAGCCATTATGTTTTATTCCATAGATGTATTTCTAATATTTTTGCAGCTAGTATAATATTTTTCTGCAAAAATATGCAATAATCTGTACATAATACTATCACTAATTCTAACACTAATACTGATACTAGCACTAACACCAATACTCATTCAATTCACAAAAACATGATACAAAGTCATACATATACATATATAATGCCACACTGTGTGGTATTGGTTTAGCACTTAAAAAAATAAAGATGGCAAAAGCTAATAGAAAGACAGCTCTCACCTCTCCAGCAGATTAACCTTGCCTAAGGAAGAATCAGCCACGGGAGGAAACAAAGACAGATGGAGAAAAAAAGAAGATAAACTCTGATTACAGAAGCCCAGAAAACATGGTAGAGCTATAAAATGTAAAAAAAATTCGAGGTAACTATAAACGCATTCATAGATAGATTCATGCATAGATAGGTAGATAGATAGATAGATAGATAGATAGATAGATAGATAGATAGATAGATAGATAGATAGATAGATAGATAGATAGATAGATGGATGGATGGATGGATGGATGGATGGATGGATGGATGGATGGATGGATGGATGGATGGATGGATGGATGGATGGATGGATGGATGGATGGATGGATGGATAGATAGATAGATAGATAGATAGATAGATAGATAGATAGATAGATAGATAGATAGATAGATAGATAGATAGATAATAGATAGATAGATAGCAGAATTACCACATACATAATTACAGTTAAAGTAGAATTGTCACAAACCATCATGTGAGTTTCCCTCTGTATATTTTAGGATAAAGAAAATTGCAGCAAAGAGATAAAAAGAGTATTGACTTGGCAGAGACATCTGAGAGATACACTATGAAGAGATGAGCAGGCGATGGAGACACACACTGACACACACTGACGACTCTCACTGCCTCAGCAGCATGTGTTACAAGTGCAAGGAAAACAATGGGCCATAAACACTGCTTAAAAAGTCAACACGGTTCAAAGGGCTAAATAATAGTCACATATTCTTCAGCTTTTCCTTTTCCTTAATGCTTTGTTATGTAACATCTATTAAACATCTAAAGGATATATATATATATATATATATATATATATATATATATATATATATATATATATATATATATATATCGAAATAATATTAACTACAATGTAGCAAAGGAATTCAGAACATGAGCTACATGTCACACACATTTTAAGTAAGATAGTTGTGTAAATTATATTGAGCATTATTTAGACAACAAAAAAAGATTAGATAAAGTTTGGGTCATCCGCATTTTAGAGTCTAAGAAGTAAAAAATCTATATTCTTAAGTTAATAGATCTTTCTTTCTTTTTCTCTCTCTCTCTCTCTCTCTCTCTCTCTCTCTCTCAAATCTATCTATCTATCTATCTATCTATCTATCTATCTATCTATCTATCTATCTATCTATCTATCTATCTATCTATCTATCTATCTATCTATCTATCTATCTATCTATCTATATCTATTTATCAATCTATCTATCTATATGTATGTCTCTCTCTCTCTCTCTCTCTCTCTCTCTCTCTCTCTCTCTCTCTCTCTCTCTCTCTCTCTCTCTCTTTCTCTCTTTCTCTGGAAGAATTTTGAGCCATTAGAAGGACATGATATGTTTAAGCAGGAAGGTGAAACTGTGGAACAATGCTATGGGGGGTTTGTGTTGTTCATTATTCACAGTTTGCAAATGCACTTCTTTGCAACGAACAAAGGCTGTGATTTTTCAATAGCAGGAGGTCATAGATGTGTGAAACGATCTGTGAAATGGTTTGTGTGCCTGTGTCTGTTCTCACTCTTGTGGAAAGAACGAAATAAATATGTATAATTGATACTTAGAACTTGACGCTGTTCATTCGCTTTATTTGGATGTGCAACAATTATTAACTAATATTTCATAAACTACATTACCTAAATTTACCTTCATTCAATGGTAAATTATGTTGAACAATATTTTATTGTAAGAGTGATGAAATCAATAGAATAGAGTTTGCACAGTCTGATGTGTTCTAGATTCAATAAAAAGAAAATACCAGCTAAGTGTTTATTAACAGTACATGATATATAACTTTGTGGTGCTGCTGTAAGGATTAACAGATTTAAAAATAGCCCTGCTCCTCTTTAACCCTTTGCTTTGCAGCTACCATTTCCAGTACGACATCTAGCAGTATTTAAAGTAAGGATACAGAAAAAACGTACTACTTAAACACATGTTTGCAGGTTTATCTATACAAATAACCCTCTTGATTGTGGCTACAAATATTGTTATGCTTTGACATTATATACCAGATGTTGGTATACCTGGTTACTTTTTATTTGGCCCACCATACTATTTGGGAAAAAAAGGTCACTGAATATCTTTATTAGGTTCATTCCAACTCAATTTTACAACCTACTGGATTGTTTCTCATTGTAATGTAAGATTTACTGAACAACCTGTTTTATAAAATTTTTTTAGCTTTTTAGATTCGGTTTCTAACATATATTTTTTACATTTTGAATATTATCAAATCATAAATAAGAGGAACCAATCTTAATATCATTTGAAAACATTTTAAGATGATGTTTGGTATTATGCAACGTTTATTTTTAGCCAACAGCCCTTAATCAAGTTAGATTTTTGGACCTTTAAACAGTGAAAACTAAACCATATCAGAAATATGAACAGTGAACAACAACCTGGCTGTGAAAAAAAGAGAAATAAATATACATCGCTGATATTTATAATAATAATAATAATAATAATAATAATAATAATAATAATAATAATAATAATAATAATAATAATAATAATAATAATAAAAAGCAGAAGAAGAAGCAGAAAAAGAGGAGGAGGAAGAAAAAAGAAGAAGAATATTATCTTTATTTTTATACTTGCATGTGAGCTTTTTGTTACTTTTTAAAATAAATATCTAATATTAATGGATGAATTTTATATTACTATTTTTTTTATTATTGTTCTAATGATCTTTTGAGTGGAATAAAAAAAGATGATACATTTCTCAATTTAAAAGAAAAACAGGAAAATGTATATAGAGAACTCCATTTATACAAGCACAAAAGCAATTGACATGAAAATGAAAGCTCAGCATATATTGCAATTCATGCAAATGGGGTCTGTCGCCTCTAAAAAAAGAAAAATCGAATTTGTTATATCATCCTGTCAACCCATGACAAGCAGCCCGGGTTATTCAGCCGGACTGTTTACACACAACACGTCTTCAAAGTAAACTGGCAGCTCAGAACCAGGGAGCTCTTTCATTTGTCAGGCATTAGTTTTTCTGACTGTCTTACTCACTTTAGGATAGTGTGTAGAGCCTGGTAACTGAACCTGACACACACACACACACACACACACACACACACACACACATAGACAGACATTGGACATTCTGCTCACTTCAAAGCCACACAAATGTCACACTGCATGAAAGATGGAGGTTTATATCTGAAGCATGACAGAGCACCGGTGACCCGGACGACAAGTGCAAAAAAATACACACCAATGAGAAAAGAAGAACCTGTCACATTCCACACCGTGTTAGAAGCAGTTATTTTATCTGTTATTCCGAGAATGTGCTGGTGGCACATTATGATGGATGAGAATAGAAGTGGGCTGTCAGTAGCATAAATCAGAGGCAGCCAAGAGTAAAGTGGGTGATGAAGTGAACTGAAAACCCCTCTTATTGATGACATGATGAGTCATGGTGTGATGGGAATCAGTTGAAACAGAATAAAAGTGTAGTACATTTGGCCCACCAAATTGATTGAGGGAGGGCTTGAGGATTTGATGAATTTCTAATGAATTTATCTAATGAATTTACTCCTGAACCAGTTAACAAATAAAGATTTATTTACTTTTTTTTTTGCATCTTATTTTATTTGCACTGATTTAAATACAGAAACCATGTACTATACCTAATGATAGTTATAATTTATCTACTATACATGGTTCTGTAAACAAGATTTGGCGGGATTTATTTTAGAAAAGAATAATATGAGCAACAAAGAAATCAAAGCGTGTTTTTTTTTACAGAATAAATGTCCATTAAAACAGAGAAAGTGTCATCTGACATTTTTACTATGGATTTTCTACATGTACAAATAAAGCAAAAAGTGCTGCTGATTCATAATTTTAAAAAATAGGAACAAATATTTTAGGTTGCAGTTAAAAAACTTTTTTTTTTACATAGTTAAAAAAAAAGTTTGGATGGATACCGTTCACTTTCCATTGAAGTCAAGTCAAGTCAAGAGTCAAGAAGCTTTTATTGTCATTTCAACCATATATAGCTGATGCAGTACACAGTGAATTGAAACAACGTTCCTCCTGAACCCAGGTGCTACATAGAACAACATAAAACAAACAGTACAGAACAGAAAAACACAGGGCTGAGAACTAAGATCCTCGCCACATAAAGTGCATGTGTGCAGCTGGTGCAAACAGTGCAAAAGACAACACAAGACAGTGCAGGACAATACACAATACACAAAATATAAAAATAAAAATGGAAATAGCTCCGCCAGTAAAACCTGTCGTAACAGAATAAGGTGCAGTGTAAACAGAAAGATGTAAACAGAATTTGTGCAATTCAGCAGTAGCAGCAATCAAAAAAAAAGTGAACAGTGACCAAAGGATTTGGACAGAATATTGTGCAAAATAAGGTCTATAGATCCTTTTCCTACTCATTTGCAGTTTTTCAGTCTGAAGTGGTTTGTGAGATATTCGTCTCACTAATAAGGTAATGAAGTTTATTCATTGCCAGCTGATTTCTAAACCATTAAAAAGAAGATTTGAATGTTGATTTTGTTTACAAAGATTTTCCTTGCCTTTTTTTTAATGGCAGCTTTTACTAAAATGACAGAATGTTGGTATCATTTACAAAAAACAATAGTTAGTATTGGGTAAATTATTTTACATATTTACAAACAAGTAAAAGGCCCCAAAAGAAATGTAAGTTCTGCTTTAAGTTTAATCCACTGAACAGTATCTACCATGTCCAGGATGGAACAGTGTCTATTCAAGTAATACATAAAACCAGAACAGCTAGCCATGCTTGCTGTTTAAAAGCAAATGAATTACACTACCACATATTTACTAAATACTTTTAACCCCCAACTATATATTCTTAATTTGATCATTACCATTTTTTATTATTGTGTTTTATGGTTACTTGGACAAAAGCTCTTAAGTTGAAATAATAAAAACCATAGCATTTATTAGACACTGTAACCTGACCGAGCTCAGAAATCTAAACAGTAACAAAGAACCTCTACGCCATATGTCCAGCAGCTGTTCAATAACTTTCCCGTTTGATCTTAATTCTTACAGCAGGGGGCGACACCAAGAGACCTCAGGGTTCAAAAAACTGTTTTTTGCGGATGATACCCAAAAAAAGTACAATATTGTATCGTTCTTGTTTGTCAATTTCTGACAAAATTCCAATAAGAACCAATGCAATTTTAGTGTGCATCATGATACACATGATGTGTGTATCAGTTCATCCGCCTCTCATCTTACCCTGATGTGCCCATTACTCTGGAACATTGTAAATCTGGACTCATCAGACCACATGACCTTCTTCTATTGCTCCAGAGTCTAATCTTTATGCACCCTAGCAAATTGAAGCCTTTTTTTCAGATTAGCCTTACTGATAAGTTGTTTTCTTAAATCTTCACAGCTGTTTAATCCCAATTCCTTGAGTTCCCTTTGCATTGTGCATTTGAAAATGCTCTTACTTTTACTATTAAACATAGCCGTGAGTTCTACTGTTGTTTTTTACAATTTGATTTTAATCAAATGCGATGGTTCCCCAATCTCCTTCCAGTTGTTACTTTTGCGTTGGACAGTTCTTAACCCAATTTTAGTAGTTTCAGCAATCTCCTTAGCCTTAAACTGTGTAGTATATTCTATATTTAGATAAATTTTTGCAGTGTACAGTATTGTCTTCAGTAATATCAAAATGCTGTCTATATAGCCATCTATCAATCCGCAATTAAACAGAGATAATAGCAGGTGAATGTGAATGCAGTATAAATCTTTTTAGAATAAGTTTGCATTCACATTCACCTGCTATCTGTTCCAGATATAATTCAAGATTAGAATTAGTGTCAAAAATTTTAGTTAAAATTATCCCAATGGTCCCGCTACTATTCCTGGTAGATTTTTAAAGTGTGACTCTATGGAAATCTTTTCCAATATTGCCAAAGTCATTGCAAAAGGGAGAAGTAGTTTTTTTTACAGGAAGCATTTTGTCAATTTGATGAACGAATAAATTAAAGGAATATTCATTTACATTATATAATAAAAAAATAAGAAATAATGAATGAAGAAAAGTTGAAATGTGACGAGGAGTATATTTACGGTCACATTGTAATGATCTATGAAACAGCTTGTTCTTCTGTTACATGATGTGACCCAGTATTTACATTGTCTTTTGCTACACACTTAAATATATTACATTTTTCTTTGAAAAACAGTACGAGTGCATAGAATAAGTAGGAGGATGTGACACAGAAAAGTGACTGTATAAGTGTTCTGTAAGGTTTATTTCTTGAAGGAGTCTCCAGGTTCAGCACTCAGCAGTCTCAGCACTGTATATTTCACAGTAAAAAAGCAAAAACTTACTTTTTCTCAGTAAAATGACAAAGTCCAACGCTAATGCTCTGTAACTTTTACGTTTATAGATGATACATTTGCATGACCTTTCATGTCTTTATTTATATGTTGCAGTAAAAAGATTAACTGATGATGTGTAAATAAAGAAATTCTAATATTTACTTATGTTTAACTCTTGTCTTACTGTCAGTGATATGTAATATTAATGCATCATTTGAATAACAAGACAAAGTGTTTCTGAATTTGGAGCATCGAAGCCAGAGTCAGAGCCACATGCTCCTGAGGTGCCAGTGTCCAGTGATCCTCCTCCTTTCTTCTCTTTCTGCCTGATTCATCCTGATACTACTTTGAAATGTATTTTAATATAAACAGTCTGTAACAATGGCATAGGACTGGCATTTGCATCAACACTTCTGCATTTAAAGACCCATCAACATGATCAGCACAACTGACATTGAATGGACATTCTCTGCCACCAAGGTGAGGATAGCTTCCCTTTTGAATCTGGTTCCTCTCAAGGTTTCTTCCTTATACTATTTCAGGAAGTTTTTTTCTTGCCACTGTTAACACTGACTGACTTATAAACTAATAAGGGATAAACTTATAGGAACTGAATATATAAATTACAATTTTCTGATCTCTTTATTTGTGTAATGCTGCTTTTAAACAATGTCCATTGTTAAAAGTGCTATACAAATTAATCTGAATAGAATTGAAGTCAATTGAATTGAATTAAGTTACTATGCTTGCAGGAGGAGTTGGACCACCATCCACAACAACTATAGTGGAAACCCAGAGAAGATTCTCTGCAGCTTGAAGTGATTTAGGAGGTATGTTGCACGTGTAGTAGATACCTCCAGGGCATGTTTTATCATTTCCCGAATCGGAGCAGTGACATTCTTCCTCACATGCTCATTTTGGCCGTTAAAAAGCCAGAATCAGGAAGAGCAATTGCAGTCTTCACCAATTTACTTGTAAAGTGTTTCATTACAGACAATGTTTATTGCTAATAATTTGGAAATGTTTACCTCAGATCAATAGCATCCTTGTAATTGTGTTTGGCTTTAATTTATTAGCATGTAAGTGAAGCATTATAGTGGATACATTTGTATCATCTGGTGTTTCTACTATGTTAGCTTGTAGCACGTAGCATTTCGGCAACTGTGGAAAAAGTCTGCTGGTTGCTGGATTGTTTACATATTTTATTGCAGCAAACAGGTGAAATGGTTGGGTGATAGATAACGCTGATAATGTTAATCATTACACTTTACAAGAATCACAAAACTGCACAAAAATGGAGGAGAATTGCAATGAGTCAATACATTAATCAACAAAAACAAACAAACAAACATATAAGTATATGAATAAATTAAACCACATTTCATTTTATCCCAGTATTGATCGACTACAGGCCAGTAACATTTACACAGACACTACAGAAGTAAACAAATGTGCTTAAAGTATTGTTTCTCTTCCTTTTCTGATCTAGCATGAATCTCTACACTGTGGTAAAAATACCAACATTTCCAATAGCTCTCATGCCCTCATTCTGTCACTGGATCTCAAAGCACAAGCTCAAATGCTCCATGAATGAAGGGTTTAATGAAAACAAGAAGCAAGGTTCTTTTCATGCAGTTGCCTAATAAAAACAAAAGCAATTGTCTATTTGCTGTTATGTTATTTCCAAATCTTTCAGACAATTTATTATAAATAATTACTGTGTCAAATTTAAGAAGTAATGTTTTATATTAAGCATGTGCAAAAAGGTAACAGTTATTTATACTGTGCAATACTTAGAGATTTACTTATTATTTATTAATTATATCAAATTTAAATGTTTTTGGTCATTTATTAAGATAAAAATTATTGACCTTATTGGCATCAGTGTTTGCTGGTGTATTGGTTGTAGTTAGTTTGGAGCTTAGTGGGTCCTGCACAGTCCTGCACAGCTGTTTGAGTCACATGGTGTTTGGTTTGGCAATAAGAGTAATGTGTGTGTGTTTGTGTGTGTGTGTGTGTGTGTGTGTGTGTGTGTGTGTGTGTGTGTGTGTGTGTGTGTGTGTGTGTGTGGTTTTGTGGCTAAACATTGGTGCATGTATGTGGGTGTAGGTGTGTATGGGCGTGGGCGTGGGTGTCGGTAAGTCGGTAGTTGTGTGTGGTTAGGTGTGGCTGTATGAAAGTGTGGATGTGTGTGTGTGTGTGTGTGTGTGTGTGTGTGTGTGTGTGTGTGTGTGTGTGTGTGTGTGTGTGTGTGTGTCAATAGCCAGAGAGAAAAAAATAATAATTAGTCACTGTAACACTGAATGAACTAATTGTATCATGTTGTAGTTTTACCAAATTAACAAGAACTAGCTACACAAATAGGAGATCAACAAAAAAAGATCATGACTATGTTCTAGCCATTGTGCCAACAAGACAACACACAAAACTGACAGTTTGTGTTAGGTGAAATGATCAAATACATTTTAGCTTTTCATGAGACCTGTATGCTTGTATGTCAGTCCAAAATTTAATGTTCATCCAGATCAAATATTTGTCTTAAATAAATCTTAAAGATATTATTCAATGATTATTTACTCTTAAATCTATTTAAAAAAACATGTAAAACATGTAACACATCTGTTTTACAGATCAAACAGCAATCACTAAAAAATCTTGTCTGTGGCATTTCATTAATTTAGACTATATGGTGTCAGATTAGTTTCGAAATTCACAGTTAGAGTATTTAAAGACGAACAAATATAGCAGAGCATAAGACATTATGTAGTTAACACAAAAATGTGACCAATAAAACCATAAAAATTATACTGATGAGATATGATTCAGGATTTTCTCTAGCTACTGTGTTGTCATACTAGGTACAAAACACAGATCAAGATAGTTTATTCAGTAAAAAGTCTTCCATTCTGTTAAGCTGTGGAACAGAGCAGGGCCGAGGCAGCACGTCTCCCTTTCCTGGTGCCTCAGACAGGTCATCGTTACAGTTGGCAGGCCTTCCAAGAGCTTATGCTGAATAGTTGGGAGTATGTCCAACAAGACAAGGCCTCTTAAGGGACATTACACCTAAACCTAAGAGACACAGACAGTGAGAGAAAGAGAAAAACAAGAAAACAAGCAGTGAGAAAACACTTGATTGTAAGACGTAACATGTTCCCTTTTGTCCTATACAAATATATACATCATGATATACTAAAGGTAATTGTGTTACATAAGAAGGCATGAATATTATATTTTTCACAAGCAGACTAAAAGCAGGAAAACATGGGATTTGAATAGATTTCATATCATAATGAATTGAGAGTAACAGTGGTCTATGGATGGACAACAATAACACTAAGAACAGTGTTCACAGTATCTACATGATTTGCAGTATTTATTTATATATATTTAAGTTAAAACAACAAGCAAAACATGTGTCTAATGAATTGCTAGTGCTAGACTGAGAAACACTTGGAAACAGCTGTTTTGCACTCACAGATTTTGTGAGATATATATATATATATATATATATATATATATATATATATATATATATATATATATATATATATATATATCAAAACACCAAGCCATGAGGTCCAAGGAACAGTATATGTGTATGTATCTCTTACAGTATGTCCAATCAACAGAACTTGGGCTCTGATTAATAATGTCAATGTAATATTTTGATAAATTTGCAATTATAAATTTCAAGCTATAACATTGTTTTGATTTATCATTATGGGATATAAAGTGTAAATTGTTGTAGAAAATCATGTGAAGAATAAGGCTGAAAAATAAGAAAATGTGGACAAAATTAGGGGGTCTTGAATCATTTCTTAATGCACTATATGTGGGAGCTCTTACAACAAATCTAAATGTACTCCTAAAATTATACAGTTCAAGTTGAGCTGATGAGGTGACATATATATTTAGAAAATAATTATAATACCAGCACTATTTTTATCTTCCATCTGGAGATCCATATGATGATTACAAAGGTAGATTTAAAGAGTTTTCATGCAAACTGCTGCTCTTTCTTACATATTTGCACCACTACTTTGACATTACTTTTGTATTTATTAATAGATCTTAAATTAATAGGATCTTAAATTAAATGTTGATAATATTAATAATGTCAACTGATACACTTACGTTGAAGGTTAAATGCTGATCCACAACCACTGTCTCAGACAGCAAGTTTTTATATGCAACACATTATGCTATATGAATAATAACAAAAAACTGTGATTATGATTCTTCTTTTTGTTTTTTTACATTATTTCGGATTTTGTCTTCCTCAGTCGCCATCTACGTTACAGTTGGGAACAGATTTGGAGCATCTACCAAGCCATGTCTTGTAAATGTCAAAGTGTGGCCGAGCTTCAACACTAATTTAATGTCTCTGTCCAATCCAGATCAGGAATTGTAAGCTCATTCAGTCCATTCACATTTTACTGCAAGAACAGACTCCTAAACATACTATTATTATGCATCAAAATGATTAATTATTCAGAAAAATCTTTAAATAGTCTTTGTATTTATTATGTCTGTCCAGGTATGTGTATGGGCTGAGTAATCTAACCAACCTAATAATGATGAAGAACACTCAAGACATTATTAATTACATCTTTCTTCTGACTGCCACATTTAAACGCTTGAGTTTGGACACAGAAGCTCATATTAAGTAATAAGTAATTTATTATTGCAGTTAAAAATAGTGTTATATATGTAATATATAAGCGATTATACAACAATTTAATTATAATTTTGTGTCTTGATATCCTTTACACTCTTTCCGATCTTTTGAAAGATTCCAATCAAGTAAGTATAATCTTTTCATTTGTATATTAAAAAAATTTATGTTTTAAATATAATACCACTTTGCAAGATTTATATATATATATATATATATATATATATATATATATATATATATATATATATATATGTATGTATATATATATATATATATATATATATATATATATATATATATATATATATATATATATATATATATATATATATATATACACACAATCTCTATGTCTATGAATGCAATATATTTGAGCATGTTTTATATACATATATACATATATATATATATATATATATATATATATATATATATATATATATATATATATATATATATATATATATATATATATATATATATACAGTGAGGAAAATAAGTACTTGAACACCCTGCTATTTAGCAAGTTCTTCCACTTAGAAATCATGGAGGGGTCTGGAATTGTCATCGTAGGTGCATGTCCACTGTGAGAGACATAATCTAAAAAATAAAATCCAGAAATCACAATATATGATTTTTTAACTATTTATTTGTATGATACAGCTGCAAATAAGTATTTGAACACCTGAGAAAGTCAATGTTAATATTTGGTACAGTAGCCTTTGTTTGCAATTACAGTGGTCAAACGTTTCCTGTAGTTTTTCACCAGGTTTGCACACACTGCAGGAGGGATTTTGGCCCACTCCTCCACACAGATCTTCTCTAGATCAGTCAGGTTTCTGGCCTGTCCTTGAGAAACACGGAGTTTGAGCTCCCTCTAAAGATTCTCTATTGGGTTTAGGTCTGGAGACTGGCTAGGCCACGCCAGAACCTTGATATGCTTCTTACAGAGCCACTCCTTGGTTATCCTGGCTGTGTGCTTCGGGTCATTGTCATGTTGGTAGACCCAGCCTCGACCCATCTTCAATGCTCTAACTGAGGGAAGGAGGTTGTTCCCCAAAATCTCGCAATACATGGCCCCGGTCATCCTCTCCTTAATACAGTGCAGTCGCCCTGTCCCATGTGCAGAAAAAAAACACCCACAAAGCATGATGCTACCACCCCCATGCTTCACAGTAGGGATGGTGTTCTTGGGATGGTACTCATCATTCTTCTTCCTCCAAACACGTTTAGTGGAATTATGACCCAAAAGTTCTATTTGGGTCATTGGCAAACTTAAGACGTGCCTGGACATGTGCTGGTTTAAGCAGGGGAACCTTCCGTGCCATGCATGATTTCAAACCATGACGTCTTAGTGTATTACCAACAGTAACCTTGGAAACGGTGGTCCCAGCTCTTTTCAGGTCATTGACCAGCTCCTCCCGTGTAGTTCTGGGCTGATTTCTCACCTTCCTTAGGATCATTGAGACCCCACAAGGTGAGATCTTGCATGGGGCCTCAGTCCGAGGGAGATTGACAGTCATGTTTAGCTTCTTCCATTTTCTAATGATTGCTCCAACAGTGGACCTTTTTTCACCAAGCTGCTTGGCAATTTCCCCGTAGCCCTTTCCAGCCTTGTGGAGGTGTACAATTTTGTCTCTAGTGTCTTTGGACAGCTCTTTGGTCTTGGCCATGTTAGTAGTTGGAATCTTACTGATTGTATGGGGTGGACAGGTGTCTTTATGCCAAAAATGGACATTTTAAAGGCAGACTAACAGGTCTTTGAGGGTCAGAATTCTAGCTGATAGACAGGTGTTCAAATACTTATTTGCAGCTGTATCATACAAATAAATAGTTTAAAAATCATATATTGTGATTTCTAAAATTTTTTTTTTAGATTATGTCTCTCACAGTGGACATGCATCTATGATGACAATTTCAGACCCCTCCATGATTTCTAAGTGGGAGAACTTGCAAAATAGCAGGGTGTTCAAATACTTATTTTCCTCACTGTATTCATTCATTTTTCATTCATTCATTCATTTTCTTCCGCTTATCCGTAATTCGGGTCGCGGGGGCAGCAGTCTAAGCAGGCCCCCGCCTTCGACTGCTGCCCAATCCTCACAGCACCGTCCCTTATGGTCCCTCCTGCAGGTGGTGAGCCCACGGGAAGGCGGCCCCACGTCACTCCGACGTCACGGACCTTGATATTTCCCTCGTAAGGGACCCCCGGAGCATAGAGGGTTAAGGGCCTTGCTCAAGGGCCCAAGAGTGGCAGCTTGGCGATACCAGGGCTTGAACCCCAGACCTTCCGATCTGCAACCCAGCGCCTTAACCGCTGGAGCCACCACTCCCCCTACTTATTTTCCTCACTGTATATATATATATATATATATATATATATATATATATATATATATATATATATATATATATATATATATATATATATATATATATATATATATATATATATATATATATATATATATAGATCAATATATATCTAAATTTTATTTATAAATAGACAAATCCTCAAATGGATTTAGATAGTCCTGCAAGACCCTTTTATACATATATATATATACATAAAAAACAAAAACAAAGCTAGATATAAACTTGCTTAAAGTCAGAGTTTGTTCATAAAGCGAATTAATAAAGTTTTGTAAAATTAATGAATGGGGAGGGAAACTCAATTTGAGTAATTTTTTTTAACAAAATTTATGTTGAGTAAAGGAGTGTATGTTGCTGGTAATAACTCAAACAGAGTAAAGAGTTTATCTCTTGCTCCCAGCTGCCAAAATACAAGCAAGCTGCAAGCTGGTAGATCATTTCTGACAGCTGGAAATTAATTTCCTCACTTCCTTATTGTTTAGCAATACTTTTGTTTATTACCATACTGTAATATTCTTAGGCAGGTAAAAACACATAATTATGATGTAATTGTACCTGTAATTAGGTTTTCCCCTTTTTCCCCTCAGCACTTATCACCTTTGAGCAACACAAACTGTGCTTTGTCATCTATAGCTGATCTAGAACTAACTTGAGAGGGAATTTCTTTGCAAACACAGTGCTAATTCACATTATTTTATTTGAATGTAGCTTATTAAATAGGAATTTGTAATAGAAATATGAGTCAGGGAATCATTAAACCCACAGTCTTCAGTTTTTTACTTAAAGTATGGGTGCAACCTGATCTGCATTTGAATAGCCTACTCATGGGACATATGATAGAGTAGAGAGCCAGCCAATACAGGATAGTTAAATCTCTAATCTCCATATATTTTGCATAATTTTTTATAAACCCTTTATCTGATTCTATTGGTCTTTTGTGGCCCTTGTATCAAACCAGAAATATGAACGCAAAACCTTTACCTTTTTGAGTCAGCCGTATTTGTGGATTTGATTTTTATCTTTACTTTATAAGGTATACTTGGATAGACAGTAGTCAGGAATATTTTAAAGCAAAAAAAAGTGTCTAAATAAAATATGACCTCTGACCTGTGTGGCAGTCTGTACAGTCGTGGGAAAGTCTTGGTGTTATAGAGTAGAGAGGTGTAGCAATTTAAAAAACAGCAATATAAATGATCTAAACCCTATAAAAAATAGATCACTGTCAACTCGGCTGCCTTAAATACTTATTAAGTGCCACAGGATTTATTTTCACCTCTGTTAGGCTTATTTATCGGGCCTATGATATCTGATCTAACGCTGTGTGTCATTTGAGCTGCTTTCACTTAACATCCGGTTGATCCACAGATGACAATATAAGAGCAACCGATTCCTCGGATAGGATTTTAGTGAGGGTGGTTTTAAAAACTGGGAAAATTAACTCTACAAAACATAACATATTTGTGGAAATAATCCTATATATCAAGCTGTTACATCGTCTGTTCTTTAATTTAACATATATTCTGAAATTCCAGCATGTATACACTAGCAGTCCTAATGTAACCATGTTCATGTATTATACCACTGCATTTTATATTATTTTTTTTTAAATAGGTACATTATTTATTACAGCTTCCTCTTGCTGGTCCTGCTACATGTTTTCGAAACATGAATCCGATCTGTACATGTGAGACAGATAACAATGGAATTATACCAGAAAGCTTTGATTGCACTTTCATTTATCACCTCTGAAATCCTTTTACAACAACTTGCTGTGCATAAATAAATAAACAAAATAAAATAAAATAAAATAAAATAAAATAAAATAAAATAAAATAAAATAAAATAAAATAAAATAAAATAAAATAATAAAAATTTTGCATTTATGAAAAAAACATATAGGGGCCTAATTTTAGGTAAAAAAAAATTACAATAATTAGGCCTTATGTATTTTTTATTTTATTTTTTTAGATCCAAAGACAAGAGTGTGTTCTTTTCATTCATCACAAACACTACAATGATCCATCTGTCACTTCCAGTCGTGAACCTAAAGTTTTGGGTTTTCTTGCTTTTTATGCTTTTTTATGGCACAAAATTAAAATAAAATTTGAGCGTAATATATGTTTTTTTTTTTTTAGATATGTTTTATTTAGATGTGAAAATAAAAATGTAATCAATATATTTACATTTAGACTTTAATTTGAACTTTTAACATTATGAACATAACATTAGTTTGCAATATTTCCGTGTCCACATTGATAAATATTCCTTAAAGCATTTTCATCATTAGTCTTTGTTCTTAAAACCCTAAATAAACACAGACCTATAAACAAGAGAGTAAACAAAACAAGTGAGTAAAGCTTTAGAACTATTTGTTTAGGTGTGTAAATAAATTCGGAGATAAAAGATAATTGGTGTTGGATAATAGCTATAATCCTCTCCGTCTATTTTATAGGTTAATCAACAAAAAGATTGGCCCCAATACTGAGCGCCTATATTTAATTAAGGGAATAGACGAATTCTAAACCTGATTTCTTTTTTTTTTTTTTTTTTTTTTTTTACCTCATTTCCTCTTTTTTTTCCATTTTCCTTTTTTCAACCTCACCCAGTGTTTCGCTGAACTGCCCCCTTCCATTCCTCAGTGAAAATGTATAATAATTGAGATTTTTTTTATTTGTAACTAATCTAACAATAATGCTATTATTACATGTATATTAATTTGTATATTATCGTTTACTTAAACGTTGTATGATCGTTTATGAAAATTAGAAAGCCTCAAAAATCTCTAACTTTGTCTGAAAAAAGATAAACTAAAATCACTGAAACACTCGTTATAATCAAAAGCGAATTCTACCGCAATTTCAACTAAACTAGGAATTTTAATAAGGTAGCTTGAAGGGTTGCCATGACCTCGAAGCGAAAGAGGGTCGGGTTTCAAATATTTGATCACAATCCAATTTTACTCAATTTTATTTCTGAAGCGATTTTTATCACATTCAGCTTTACAGAATGTAATAAAAAATAAATTACTAATTAAATGTATGTGTATTATCCCCGATAAACAAGGAAAAGTTTTTTTAAATGGTACTTAAATGGAGAGGAACCTTGAGAGGAACCGGACTCTAAAAGGGAACCCATTCTCAATTGGGTAACAACAAGAGTGTGATTATAAATCATTAAAACATAAACACCGTAAAGTAAAAAATATCATGATTATGACTAATGTCCTTTTAGTCAAATTCAGTCAGGCTCTGTCATGGAGGACGTGGTGTTGAATCTATAATGATCTCAGATGTTGAGCTAATGTATGAGTTGCTCAGGAGCTCCTGGTTACAAAGCTCCACTTTGTAACCAGGAGCTCCTGAGCAACTCATACATTAGCTCAACATCTGAGATCATTATAGATTCAACACCACGTCCTCCATGACAGAGCCTTTAAATGTTCAATGACGGAGAAACAGTATATGTAGAATGTAATGTTGAATATTAATTGTTTATTCTCAAATTTTAATGTCATCACTTCATGAAGTGGATTCCAACTGGAGCTGGTACAGTTCTAGATGTCTCGGGATTCTCCCGGTCCGTGTCTTCTTTTTTTTTTTTGAAGGTCCGAAATCTTTATGAAGTGGCACACATCTGGAGCTGGCCCAATCTCTGAATGCCTCTGGCTGGGTAGAAAAAGAGAAAGCAGTATAGAGGAATTAAATGTATCTGCTGTTTGTAATATTAAAAAGCACATAATGATCATGCGCATTTCATCAGATGTAATGGAGCACAAGGTAATGCGATTCCAAATGTTTATTTACAGCTGGTCAGCAGAGCACACATAGGCTGGTTATACGAACAAACAAACAAACAATAAATAAATACATAATTACAACATTGAACGACGTTTAAAAGTCAAGTAAAAGCCCATGTAGTTAACTATCCAACATCTGCTATAACCAGAAACAAGATTAGCCAATACTTTATTTTCATTCAAAAAGAAAAAAAACACCCTAGGTAGCTGAGTTTTTAGGCATATCGTTTTTTATAGCTGATGCGGTAGATATTTACAACAAGAGAAAACATTGCCCAAAGATGCTTCCATTAACTAAAAAGTATTTTTCTTTCTTTTTTTTCTTTTTTCTTTTTTTGTCTTATTTTCCTGGCACTATCATTTGCAGGGAAACTGCCATACAGTGAAAAGTCTGTTGTCAGTAGGGTAAGATTCAATTACAGAAATAATTTCATAAATAATTATCCTAAATAACACATTCATGCGTCATCACTTCATCACTACTGCTGTCGGCTTTAAGCGGATCACGTGATAATTGGATTTGGCAGGCTTCATTTTCTCATCTGTTCTTAAAACGATCTCCAACAGAAAATGTGCATATCTTCCTTTACTTTAGAGTTCTCTCTGTAGGACAAAACCACGAGAAACTGAGCTGATGCTTTGCTTCATGCTTTTTAGTCCATGACCAAAATCTTACATGAAGAGGAAATAATTTTACCTGTGGATTAGGATCATAGAGTGTAGGAGATTTCATTCTTAGTCCACTGATCGAGTTATTGTTCGAAAGAATAAAAAAGTTCATATCAGTATTTACCTTCTGTCTGCTCTAGTCTAGGCCTATATAAAATATAATTAATTTGTATTAAATATATGGGATTAGACTTTAGAACTGTGGAAAATAAATGTGGTCTCAGTGTTACTCATGCATCCTTAATATAGGTAGTTTAAAATGTACACTTATTTTGGGTCATAATAATTATAATCATATTTAAACATATTCAGTCTGCATATTTCTAAACCTTGTGTGGGAAAAAAAATGGCATACTCATTTAAACATTTATTATTCTTTAAACTGTGTGCAGACTACTTCAACCAGGGTTAGTACAAGCTTAACAAACACTAAAAACCTGGATATATATACAGACAGGAATTTCTGTGATTGCAGACGTAAGAATTCAGCATTGTTATAGAATGATAATCCCTAGTAATCATCTACAGCAATAGAAATCCTTAAGTGATGAAGAAATGAAGAATAGTATAGAACAGTTTATTATATAGAATAGTTAATTAGTATACTTCTGTCTTATTTGCGCACACACACACACACACACACACACACACACACACACACACACACACACACACACACACACACACACACACACACACACACACACACACACACACACTTTATTTCATGTTTACACTTTATTTAACTGAAAACCTGAAAGCAAAGTAAAACCCAAGTAGAGTCAGCGAAAGTGTAAAATGTTTATTTCTTTATACTGTGCAACAGTCACAATACAATAGTTATTTAGACAATCAAACAATAAGACAAATGAACACTGAAGTGAGACTATCTACATGGGCCTAGGTTATAACCTTAATGTTGGGGGAGGGGATCTTCCCATGGTGCTTTAGATTTTACATTGCTGCAAAAAAAAAGAAAAAAAAAAAAAAAAAGAAAAATTTATATATGCACAACAACTACAAATTAAATTCCTCTAATTCATTTAAACTTAATTGAATATATATAATATTTTCTTTTGATACAATGTCAATGCCAGCTGAATATAGCAGGAATGTTTAGTAGGCCTAACTAGCCAAGAAAGGCAAACTAAATTCTTTATCATGTTTAACGAAAATAAACGCTTAAAATACAAGCAACACATCTGGATTTGTTTCCAAAAAACAAACAAACAAACAAAAAAAAAAGTAAAAAATACATATAGAAAAGTAGATTCAGTCTATTACGCGAACTGTTTTGGATGTTCGGCAAATCCCATAGCTTAGAGCCACAATGAGGCTATCGATTCCAAATATACTCCAGCAATTGGATGAAATGTGCCACTTCCACTATGTTAAAAATTACATGTGTAATAGTAATAATGACAATTAAATGGCTACAATGGCATGACATTGGCATGGAAAATAGCTGGGTAATCTGGAGTTGTTTTAGGTCGGGTTTTAACTCAATCACCCTGAAGAAGTAGAGGATCCGTTCAGAGATGATTTTCGCATTTTGTTGTTGCTGAAAGTAAATTGCCGATTGGGGCTTGCCATTGAGGAGCCATTGACTGGACCGTTGACTGGGTTGGAAATATGTGGAAAATGAGGATGAGTGGACTGGACGGGTGTGCTTGGACTCTGTAGTGGTGACGATGTAGAAGGGGCTCCTGCTGGGCTATTGGCCTGGTCACTCGCAGAGTCACTTTCTGAGCGGTTGGCACTGCTTAAGCCGTCTTGTGTGCGAGTTATCTTCATTTTTTTGCAATTGGGACGTACTCGATATTTCAAGGGTAGCGGCCCATTCTGACAGGAGGAAAAAGGGGAAACGAGAAAAGAGCAAAAATCGACACTTGATCAATCACAAGCAGAAATCATTAGCATTGTAACCATTAAAAAAAAAAGGAATCATTTGCAAAAAAATTTTACAAGAATACTAAATTGCTAAATATGCCAAAAGTTCACCTGCTTACCCTTCGCCATGTGTAAATGTAAGCAATGTCCATTAATGTGTAGTAGTCCTTTAGCGGCTCATCCTCATACATCACTTCAATCTAGGGGAAAAGGTATCGGATTTACAAGTTAAGTCAAAGCTTTAATTCCCAAATTATAATAAACTGATCTAATATATGTTTCATTCTCAATTACAAGTCGTATTTAATACAAGTACATTTTCTCAATCCAAAAAGAATTTAAGTAGAAATCTGGTTACCTGGAAAGAACACGGTATATCCATCTTACTTCGCAGAAATTTTCTCAAATGCATTACAGTCATGGCAGCAGGACACTGTAAGTACCTCTTGTTATTTACCTTCAAAAAGAGACAGGAAAAGTAAAACCCCCACCAAATTAATGAATTATATAATAATGTTATATAATCTATAAAAGGACATTTGTAAACTATATTAATCATTTATTCGCTTTACCTCATCTTTAGTCTGTTTCTCTCCCTCACTACTTTGCTGTTTGGCCCTGAAAGATTGAACAGGTAAATACTCAACAAAAATTTCTTCATGTCTTTGAAAGAAGTTCAGAATGTATTTGTTATAGTTTCAAAAGGACATACTTGGGGTCGAAAAACTCGATTGACAGACTGATAATCTCATCATCTGTGATGATTCTCTTATCCTCATCAGCGACTTCACCACGATCTTCATTAGAACCGTTCGCAGCTTTTTAAAATAAATGACAAAAGATTTTATTAATAAATGAAATGGAATCAATATAATGAGTTGAATCAGGGGTGTCTTTATGGATCAATCAGTTAAAAAAATAAATAAAAAATTATATTTTTCACTAGAAATTGTACTTAATGTTAGACAAAGAGTTAAGACACAGGCTTCAAAGATTTACCATCTACTGATGGGTGTTCTGCATAGAAATCTCTTCTTCGCTTCATTTCATCTGCAAAGACAAACAGTTTACTCAGGATCAAACAGAACACCAGCATTTGGAAAATAGCGGACACCATGTGCATTGGACGTTTTTCTGTCTATTTGTCATACAGCATTAAGCATACTGAAATCATAGTTGGATGAGTGCAATATTTATCATGCATCAAAGGACGAATATGAAAAAAATTGTCAAATAAGGCAGCATTGTAGAATAATGTTTGAACTAACAATAAAATTTTTTTTTTTAAAAAGTCTAGTTCATAAAGGAGAATAAGCACACCGGGCGTCTGCATGACATTGCTCTGGTGAATTCTGAAAGAGCATTTGATAAGGGTCATCAATAAAAAGGAATCACAGGATGAACAATATTAAACAGAATAATACAGTAAACAGTAGGAACATTTTAGTATCAGTAAATTCTTACACGTTTATGGTTATATGCACTTTAAGGGTGTAATAAGCCACTTACTTTTGAAAAGACCTGGGACCAACTTATACACAATGTCCTGCAGAGTTTTGTCAGACCTGAGACAGTAAAAAGGTACATTCTTAGAGGAACTTATTCTTTAAAAAAAAAAAAAAAAAAAAAAAGACCCTGCAACCGTCGTGCAAAAAAGAACACCATCATGGTGGCATGTCATGAATAGAGCAAATTAAATGAACGCCATGTCGATCACATAAAACATGCAATATTAAGCCTTATTAATGGATATATTACTTGTATGACATTTAATACACAAACATTTGTAATTATTACCTTATATTGAGAAGAGGCTTTGTTTTGTGCACTTGGACATCACATATGGGACAGTATTTACTGGTCGCCAGGTAGCGGACAATGCACATTTTGCAAACTAGGTCAGACAGACATGGCAGGTTAGGAAAAAAAAAATTTAAAAAAATGCACCCAATTATGCAGCTGACAGGTAGAGTAATGCCTGAGTGATGAAGACTTGGTACTCACACGAATGCAAGCATTCAATGATTGTGGTTGCATCAATGAAATATCCACCGCATAATACACACATCAAATGTGGATTGAGCTCTGTGATCTTGATCCTTGTTGTGCGATGCATCGTCATGGAAGGGAAAGGGCCTAAAGAGAAATGAACATGTGTGAAACCATTGTGGCTTGGCAGAGGAGGAAGGCTAAATGACGGCCAACAAAAATGCATAATGTTCCAAACGGTAAGTCCTAACGTTTATTGTACTAGGCTTTAATTAGAACATGCTGGAAAATGATTCATAATCTTAAAAAAAAAAAAAAAAAAAACTCCTATTCATACACTTGCTATTAATAATAATAAGAAGCAGCCAATTCACAACATTCAGCAGACCAGCATACATAGTTTTTTTTTTTTTTACCATGGTAATCAAGCAAATCTAATCAAATCAATCCAATCCAGCAATCCTTGGCAAAAAAAGGCCAGAGCCCAAAATATCAAAATATTAAGCTTTTTATGATCTGAATAACAAATCACTGGTCAGGTTAGAACAGCTAGAAACATGAAAATTCACTTAAAACCATGCAAAATCCTGACCATGTTTAAAATACTTGATACTAACCATATCTAAATGCACAATATTTTCTAGAAATACCTCCTGGGGGTGTTTTTAAATATAATAAAATATAGATTGGTCAATATTTGATTAGCAGGTCACATCATGAGGTCCATCAAGGACCTGATAAACCCATATATATATGTATATATAACCAAAATCAATAGAGCAGAGGGAGAGCTACAGTATTTGATGCATCCTTGATCATTTCCAGACCAATCATTTGTGGTTAAAAGCTTAATGTTTTGGGCCCCTTGCGTAAGAGATTGCATGCAAATCCAATCTCCTTTTATAAAACCATACATAAGAATAATTATCTGTTTAAATCTACTGCCTTCGACATGGCGGCGTTTGCGACCCCCGGCATTTCAGCAGCATGCAAAACCCCTTGTCCCCCCCCACCCAATTCTATTATAATTAAAAAAAAAAAAAAAAAAAAAAAAAAAAATACACGATTTCTGAAACCGCGCACGGAAACGCTTCTTGTTTCTATAGCAACTCCGCTCTCGTCCAAGTGGCTCCCATATTCAAAGGTGTGGATTAAAACGTGCTCAGCAAGTGCACGCGTGTGTTTTTAAACATACACCAAATGCATCTTTTTTCCTGTAATGTTATCACAATGTGTGCACGCAGTTGCGTCGTTCACAGACTTAATAATGCTTTTAAACGCCAATCAATTGACCTTTTAACGCATTTAGCCATTGCAGCGTTTAATAATGGGGTTATAGTCAAATCTAATGGAAAGAATGTAAACCGACTTCATGGAAATAAAACCAGTCAGGGTTTAAACGCTAAACTGTGGTGCTTTATCTAAGAACCAAATGATCTCTTAATTTTTTGACTATGTACTGATGAATAACTGATCAGCAACATTGCACTGTGCGATTATCCTCTATCAACAATAATTGAATAAAGCATCCCTATGATTCTCAGCTCAGTTTCACTGATTTCTGACTCTCAGACATGCAAACCGCCCTGAGAAATTCCGTTTCAGTTTGTGGTTAAAATATTGACGGGTGTTCAATGAAGAGGAGAAAAAAAAAAAAAAAAAAAAACGCTCGAGAGTGGAGACAGTGCACAGACTTTTGCATACTCATTAACTTACAGGCTACATAGGCATGAAAAAGGATACATTAGTACAGATTGAGTGCAAACTGCAGGAGTATGTTATTGCAAAACCCACGCAACAATTTGCCCCCCAAAACAGACAAGTCCAAAGGTCAAGAAGATTATTCAGATTATTGCAATGCAATCCCATATTGTGTGGCTTCAAAACGTCCTACGCCTCCAATTCCCGCAATTCAACCAATATTCAGCGATACAGTATGTAGAAATATGCATGGTTGTTTCAACTATATGTTTATCATGAATCAAGCAGTCCTTAGAAGAGAAACTTCCCTTAGAAACTATTTAATGCAAACATGTATACAATTGCCATATGCTTCAGATGAATAATCGGGCAAACACTGGATGAATTATTTCATTATGTCCAGCTTTAACATACAGGTTCCTCTGCAGTCATAATCAAATAACTCACTGATCCACAAGAACCACAGCCACACATACAGTCCCCATACCAGTCCATTATCACCTACAGCATGCTCGAAATGTGTAAGCAGAAATATGACCCATGATAAACAGCAGAGCTAGGAAACAGACTTATAGACAAGAACAATGCATAGAAGAAGACTAATACATCTACAAAGATTCTCAAAAGCTACGTTTTCTTTTATTTAAAGCATGTTGGGACAGCTAGGGAAGCTCTGCCCTGTGTCCTAAACGATTAGATCATGCAACTTGAGCACACTATAATGCCTGACGCATGCAACTAATCATTGAAGTTCATATATATATTTTTTTAAAAGTTTGGTTCTTTACGTTTCACGTAGTAAGAACCCCCAGGTTTTTTGGCTGTAGTAATTCATGCACGTTTGACATCTCACAACATATCGGTGGTCGACACGTTTTTAAAGCAGTTTTCAATGCTGCATGACAATAATCCGATGATACACAACCTGCGGAATGTAAACTGTTGTGTGTTTTCTTGGGGGTTCTTTATAAAAACGTGTGCACGGTAGAATTTCGCCAGACCAAAACAAACCAGTAGTTTTACGCACGAAAGCGCCACTTTTCACGCATGTCTTTCGTGACGAAAAGAAGACAAAACTCAGCTTATTGATTACTGATTGTACTCTCGATTCAGGCCTAGACATGACACTATGGACCTCTGGCAAATACTAAATGTCAAGAAACGAGTAATTAAAAAAATCTAACTGTGCATCTCGTGACAATGTGCAACTTTTTAAAAAGATTTTATTTATTTATCTATTTTTGCTGCTGCTGCTACATAAGTCGTAACCTGCATTTCTGATGGCCGAGAAAAAAACAGTCATACAGACGTGACTATTCATCACATGCCCTTTGCGCAAACAAGACACGTGTATTTGTGGATGCAAGTCATCGTAGCGTGTTTTCCAAACATGCAGCCTCAAACGCGTCCACTGACAAACTGAGTATGTGTTTGTTTGTTTTATTGATTTGTTTCAGAACACAGTAGGATGCGTGTGAATGTTGCACGATCAATTTTTACAATAAATGTAAGAAAAAACTGGGCTATCATTACAAGTATGTGAACGTATTGATTTTTTAAAAATATATATATAAAAAATCCGGAACATTTAGAGACGCGAAAATTAAATAGAAAAGAAAATAGTTTGGATGGAAATGATTTCTACAGACACACAAAACCGAGTGTGGATGTGTGCATGCTTGGGTCAAAAAGCATTATGCACATAAAAAAAAAATACTACTCAAACACTAAATACTACAAAACCATTAAATACTACTCTCGCTGAAAGCAATATACAAGTCAGACCAATCTGCGTGTGACCGATTAGACACAAGAACATCTGAAAGCAACTCAAAACTATTAAGAACATTTATTTAATTGTGCAACCTTGACAAAGACGTGTTGAACATCGTTCACATCTTGCAATTTAATCCAGATAAATAAGATGACAAGCATTTATATGACCCCGCGACATCCGATTCTGCACCGCCAATTAACCGAGCATGTGAACTTAAGTTGAAAAGGTGGATACAATTGGACAGTTGCAACAACAGATCTACATTTTTGGGTTCTCAGCCTGTTAGAGAATGCATATCTATAAAATCGAGAATCTGCACGTTCATGGAGTGAGCGAAATATCATTTTGAGTACGGGCTCGCGCGAACATTTGACTCCACGCGCTTGCGAGCGCGAGACCGCGGCTTCGTTTCATTCGAATCCTAAATAGTAAATTCGAGCAGAAACCTCCGGCAACACGGTCAATCAGCACATCACATCCTCTTTAACAAGATATAATCCCAGAACGGCAGGAATATAATATGGCGTGTTGGAGAAGAACTAAAAACCGAAGCTCGTGCGTGGACAGAGTTGGCCGCGCGAGCTCGAGCCCTTCTGTCTGTCAGCGCCTGCATCCAGTAAGAAAAAAAAACGCGGATCCATTTTACGATCGCGGAAAAAAAAAAACGGTACATTTTAGGCAAAATAGTCGGTCGGAAAAAAACCTATTGGTAAGAACCGATCCCGGAGAAGACGTACCTGTAGGAGACCGGGTTGAATCCTCAAGAGCGGAGTTGAGACAATGAAAAGTTGCGAGTCGATCAGCAGAAAGCGAGCGCGAGCCAAGCGGCCATTTTGAAAAAGAGCTGCAGACGCTGTCAATTGCAATCAGACTCGTCGCTACGGCGCATTTTAGTAGCGGAGAGAAAAAAAAACGCTCCTTCCGGGTATCGGGTGCGAACAACGGCGCTTAGATTAGATTTAATTCCGCGTAGGATCCAAAGAGTGCAGGGGAAAAACGCCCTTTCTCTCAGCCAAGGTCCTCGAATCGCGTCTTTGTACAGCGCAGTGCTGATGGCTCGCTGGAAAACTGACACCGTCCCCCAAAATGGCTTGCGGTTCGACCGCCCCGTGTGGTCACGTGACTCGGTTGCTTAAGGGCGGCCTGGGAATTAGAGCTTAACACGGGTCGGTGCGTTCTCTCACCGGATAAATCAGAAATGAAATTCGGTACAGTCTTTGAAAGAAAAAGAAAAAATACTAGAAGACACCAGTTATAGGTGTGAACTCACATGTCTGCACCATTTCATTCAGCCTCTAAATCGGTTTAGGATGCAACCCTTCGTCTCAATTGACATTATATTGGGTCTGTATGTTAATAGAGAGTGAAGAAGATTGTAAGAAAAAGCCGAACATTTGTGTGCATCGTTTTCTAGGCCTGTTAGAAAAAAAACGTAGGGAGCAACCCAGCAACAATCCAATGCACGCACACACCCGCTAAATAAATACTCCTCTTCTTTATATTGTGTGAACGATTAAAATGACAGAATGAGAGTTCATGCGGAACCGATTTTCTTGCATTCAATTCTTCTTCACATTAGTTCCAGATAACACGTTCATGATTCCTTTATTGCTACCCAACGCGTGTTTGGTGGTCACGGAGGTCTGTGTAGCCCAACAACAAACTGCCCACCCCCCCAAAAAAATAGCGTATCATTAAAGTGCAAGAAATGAGCATGAGCACGAGAGTATTTATTAGAAGCGCGTGCAGTCTTTTGCAAAAGCATAACATACAAATGCACTGAATCCAGTAGCAGTAAAAAAATTAAACTGTCCGAATTGATTATACATGAATGCAATCAGAATTAGGAGTTCATAGTGTTAAAGTATTCTGCAAACATTACAAAAGGTCACGCCATACACATCAAATACAAACCTATTCTACAGTACAAGTAGAATATATAATATAGTTCTCCAAAAACATTGGCTTTTTGACTGTTGATTTTTTTTCATAACAATGTATATTTAGTTTTGGTTATGGGGAAAAATCTTGCGGTACATGTTTATAGAACAGAAGGAAGTGGCGTGTCGGATTCCAATGTACTCAATATTACTATTAAAGCACACACACACACACACACACACACACACACACACACACACACACACACACACACACACACACACACACACACACACACACACACACACACACACTTTAATGCAGAAGTGATATTGTCCATAGATTAAATCTGATGAAGGAAGATCTGCTAAAGTAACTATTGCAAGCCATAATTTGCTGTATTCCCGGCCTTTAAAACGCCTCCTCCAGTTTTTTATCCACAATAAATAGGGCAACATACACATGAGATTGTATTTGTTATTTTATTGTGAACGTTGTAACGTACAAAAAAACATCCCACATGGTCATGATCAGGTAAAAGGTGTTCCTATACAGATCTGATGGCCTGACTGGGAGAGTCACAGCTGGGTTGCTCTCTCCAGACTCTTCGCGGCATCCTTCATCTTACCCAGTAAATCCTGAAAAGGGTTCATAAACAACTGTTGTTAATCCATGTTGGCAATAATACAATCATCTCCTTACTATCATTACACACATTTATTTTTGTTCTCCTCCAGAGTAAAAAAAAAAAAGCGGTGCATTACATCACCGACTTGACATTCTGCAAATTCACTGAAGTGGCCTTCTTTCTTTGGTCTTTATTGTGTTGATATAATGCTCTTGGGTTAAAAATGGTATAGAAAATACCCTTAAGCACGGGTACCCGGATGCACTTGAATATCAAATCTTCCAAACAAAATATTACAGGTCAAATGTTTGATCGAATTTATTTTAAAGTCAGAACAAATAAATGAACACGGAAAAAACAAAAAAACAAAAACAAAAATAGAGAATCTGAATTCATAAATCGACGAGGCTCTGGGAAACTAATGTGGTTCAAATGTTCCAGATAATCGAATGTTTGTTTTTGCGTAATTAATTTGCGTGATGAACAGATGTGCACGTGTAAACCGCACACTTTTTTTTCTTTAACGTTGCAAATTATCATTTAATGGCATTATAAAGTCAATCCAGAACGCACGTGACAAAAAAAAAATCAGCCAATATTGAAGACTTTGCTCCAGATGTTTCGCGCGCTGATTTATTTTATTTTAATTTGTAATTTTTTGTGTCATTTTTTGTGTCACGTAACCACAAGTCGGCAAAAAAATGAATTTTCAGTCTTTAGCTCAGATTAATTTCACCTTCATATTAACTTGTAATAAGTAATGACTAAAGCCTCCTGTGTGAAGTAAACCATCAGATGATTAGGATGATGCTATAGTAAGATAAATATAGTACACAAAAAACATTTAACAGAATTTATGGCTGTTTCCAATTTTTCATTATCCCTACCCCAAAATATGTTTAAAAAGCTTGAGGAACAAGATTAGCCTAAACTACAATAAAATAAATGGTATGTTCTTTTCCGCTCAACTACTTTTGAAATGGGCATCATGACACTGCCACTTTAAGGGCATGAGAGAATGCATGAAAAGTGATTTATAATGAAATTTCTTGGGAAATTGCAGGGTCGTCATCATCATCATTCTACAGCTGCATGTATGAGACCTAAACAAATCACTAAGATGTGTGAAAACAGCTTTTTTTTTCAACTGAAACAGAAAGGATTCAGTGTAAATACAAAGGGAGCCTTCAGATTTGAAACAACCTGCCTTATATCTCGCTCGACAGACAGACAGACAGACAGACAGACAGACAGACAGACAGACAGACAGACAGACAGACAGACAGACAGACAGACAGACAGACAAACAGACAGATAGTTTGCTTCCGAATATTTCTTAAATCCATTTCTAGTGAGCTTATTGGATAATTGTTAATAAATAAATCATACTAATGCATTGCACATGCTTGAAATATTTAACATGGTTTGGTATTAAAAATTAAAAAAATACCTGAAGTTGCTCCAGGGTGCAGCTAAAATTTAGTTCCGAAGATCCTACGTTATTTTCACCATTCTGAAACATGTCACGCAAAGTCAATAAAACAGACAAAGAACCAATTCGTTCTCATGCACTTGTGACCAGAAAGTCGCGAGTTTAAATCTCAGAACACCATCGTTAATCCTGCCCTGTCAGATATTTGCTTAAACTTATTCTGCTTTGGATTCGAACCTACACAAATGTCAAAGTACTCTTTCTGAATATGGCAGCAAGTGGCACATACCTCAGTTTTTAAAGAAAGCAGATATGATGGCTGATTGACCTTATGCACGTGGCTGTTCTATAAATAAAAAAATAAAAAAAATCAGCAATAAATAGCATTCAGACAGACAGACAGACAGATCTTTATTGTCATTGCATTGTACAGGTACACAGCAACGAAATGCAGTTTGGCATCTACCAGAAGTGCAAAAAGTAGCAATCGTGCAAATATTCTAGTTCAGTACAAGTTGTTTCCTGTCGGTATAAACCAGACACTGTACCTTTATGCAGTAATCTATGCGCCAGGAAACATCTGTTATGTGAGGAGGGCACCTATCGATGCTGAAACACAGGCAAAGAACATGTTAGACTGAATGACTCGCTTTATTTGTAGCTATTGTGCACATCTACAGAGCAAAAGTTTTCAACACATGCTACATATAAGCTATAAATGGATTTAACCGTATCTGGAACTTTGTTAATAACAGGCTACAGCTAGTCATGAGGTACCTGTTGTATATGAACAATAATCGTATTAACAGTCCGAATTATACTGTTATAGCAGACCAGACCACTGTATAAACACGTATACAGTTAAACGATGGTGACTTACCTCGACAACACTTTTTCCAGACTAGGTTTGCTTTTCTAAATGTGAAACGAAAAGCACAGGTTATGAAAGTTTGTTTACCGGTCGCACAGCACACTTAAGAGGAGGTCATCACCTGATAGCGGTTGTAAAACGCGTCCACTCTCTCGCTGTCGAATTTGAGGTCTTCAAGGCATGAGCTGTAAGAACGAATGTCCACTTTATTTACCTTACATACCTAAAAAAAAAAAAAACTGAAGAAAAACACAGAAACACAAAAATAACACATAGCTTACCATAGGGTCGACTTGTCTGCATTTTGTTTAACTCCTTCTAATATGAATGTTGTTGCTGCAATATGACAGTGTTTCAGGAGAGCCTGATCTAGGTTCTTCAGTTCTGGGTAATCTAAAGGAAACAGAGGTCGAGATGGCATTTATATGTATATGCATGTGAGATGTTGGAGCACCTGTATTGGAGCTAAGCCACAGGATATGGATCTTTGATATGGGGTCATCCATGTCCTGCACAATTTCAATGCTCTGACACACCTGGTTTCACTGATGTGTTTATTTACAGAGATCATAGATTAGAGAAGGCATGCATCAAAGGAAAAACATTAAACTGTGCATGACATAGGAGTCCTCCAGGCAAGACAAGGGGTGGGAACCTGTGGTTAGAGCATTCAAATGAAAGCAGATATTCAATAATCTTAGTGGTGAAGCTGCTGGATGTCTCTCACTTGGCTGCACAGTTGTAAGGAATGCTTTTGTGCTGCATGAATAGGCTACAAGGCACAGGCTACATGTTAGCATGCTAGCACACACAATCGCACGGTAGGCTGAAAGAAGGGAGGTAAAACGAGATGCAGAAGGTTCACACTGACATTATATTCCAGATGTTTTCAGCACTGGGCTAATTGCGTATATCTTATTAAAACAGGCACCAGATCACGAGAATATGCGTCTTTTTACTGCACAAGTTCCCCGAATACAAAGGGGCAAAATCGGCGGGTTTTACCAAAAACGCTGCCTGTCGGAAAGGACAGCAGACTGTCGAAAGCCGCTTCGGTGAAGACGGTGAACGATTTTAAGTCCAAGTAAGCGGGATCGGAGAGGACTTGAAGCCCTTTTACTACCGAATCTGACAACTCCATTTTGTTGCCGAGACGCAAAGCGGCGCCTCCTGGTCACGTGACCTGGTCAGCTGATCTCAAGGCAGGTTCCGTGTTATTTGGCGGATGTAAAAAAAAAAAAAAAAAAAAAAAAAAAAAAAAGGGATAAAAACAGAATAAATAAATAAATCCAAGACAAAGTTTTTACATATATTCAACTTTTTATGTAGTTTTCTTACATACAAATCCACTAAATACTGTTCTAGTTACTTCATCTGCAGTTGAAGCCTAACAGTAAATCCCACATGTGACTCTTCATCAGAGACATTACAGCCTAAATGTGCAATATGGCATGTATTAAAAGATTACAGCAGTCTGCAATCTACCAGGTCAATAGATATTACATGCAAAAACATCCTGTGTGTCTTTTGCAGTCACTGACAAAATCACTTAAAGGTTCTTCTCAGTTCAAATCCCTGCTTCAGCTCTTCACTTTTCACTTTTCCTTCCTTTAACACCTGCTTCAGCTATAATCAGTTCAAAACCAGCCTTCTCTTTGCTGATGTTGTTGGCTTTGAGAAGGGAAAACACTGAAATATGTACAGTATGCATGCAGTTTTAATACTGCAAATGATATACTGGTGTGTGTGTGTGGGGGGGGGGGGGTGATTCAAAGTCATATCCTTATCTCATTAAAAACAAAAACCACACCTTCCTGAGTTTACCTCCCAAACAGTTTTGTATTTGATATATCTGTCTGCTGTACCACAAAATAATATTTTAGACATCCAGATGTTCAGGTCTTATTGTTTTAAGACTTTTTGATGGAATATTTCAATGGACTCAGTGTCCAGTTCTTATTCAGCTACGCTGGATGATGTACTTACAAACATGCTCCATTTCTGTACAAGAAATTGCATATGAATATAGAAAACATGAATATTGCTGCTTAAATAGGACTACAGTATGAGTTCTTCTTTCACATTTTTACTTTAGATACCTGCTCAAGTAACTTGAATGATTTATGCATGTCTGGGTTTCATTCTCTTCTGCATATACTTGTTTAAGCAGAGATTTTTGTTATTACAGGCACACATTGAGAGTGATGCAGCAACTTTCACGAGAACCTACGATTGTGATGTATGATTGTGAAGGCAATGTATTCACTGTATTAGGAAGCAAGATATTGCACCTTACAAGGCAGTAAAAGTGTCCCAAAATAAAAAACTACACTGAAAAAGTACATATAATTGAAAATGTACTTAAATTAAATCATTTGTTACTGTCCAGCAGGTGATTAATGGTGTTTCAGCTTCTTTGTTTGTTAAAAATAATCACTTTAAACTTTCAATTCCTCCCTTTATTTATATACAAGAAAGCCCAATGTAAAGGTTCCTTTATATGACCAACTAAAGAACATTTAAGGTTCTTTTTTGAGAGTTCCTGGTTCTGGGGTATCTTGTCGTGTGCATTTCCTGCTCCTAACAAATACACTTCAACTGGGTAAGAAATGTTATTATAGCTAATAAGTTGAATTGGGCCTTATATTATGAGCATTAAAAACCCTCAAATGTGCAAAACAGGGGGGATTTCAGGGCCGGGGTTGGGAAACTTCTCGAGTTTACGAGTCTGGGGTCATTTTTTGTCAACCTGTTTCACACCTTCCAGTGTTAATCATTGCACCAACAGCCTTAAAAACCAAGAATCTTTGACCTAACAAAGTCAACACTATTAAAAAGCCCAGCATTGGAGTAGGTGGGGGTTCATTTTAAAACGGCACGCAGACGAACAGCCAGAACATCTCCACGCGTAAATGCGCCTGAGGAAAGGCTTTTACAATTCCTATAGTAATTTTTTGTCCTAATTTAGACTACACTATTCACAGTGTGTCTCTTGTAATGAAGTGACATTTGCTGGTTGAATTGCCTCTGTCAGAAGGACTTCATAAATTATTTTATGGTTCACAAATATGGTTCAATAAACAAACATTTTCTTATTCTTCTTGCCCAAAGGATTCCTAATTTCAGTCGCAGAACCAGCCACGACTTCTACAACTCTTCCTAATTACCCCAAATGAAGTTTACTTCTGCGCAAGACAATTCTATCCTTTTGTAAAGACCACGAGTCAGTCTCTGTGCTGAGTTATTTTGCATTGCGCAGTTTTTGATTTTCGCAGATGAACACCCCTTATTAATATACTCTATTTATTACCATGGTGCTTTACAATCGTACGCAGTCTGATTTACTTTTACTTATTGAACCACTTTATCTTGATCAGTGGTCAGGGTGGCTGGAGATGCAGAGTCTATCTTACAGATAGTCCTGGGGATATTGGACGGCAGGCGGGAATACACACAGCATTATAGCAATTTGCATTGAACTTATTTATTCGCTGAATGATGTTCTGTGGAGGTTGCGGCATTCACTGCGCATTGTGCGCAATATGCATTTTACTACTTTGTAAATGCAGTACAACTGCGTCGTGTGTACAGAATAATCACAGTAGAATCAGCGTCAGTTCTTTCATTCTGTCTCACTGAAATTTTTTTATTTACTATAAACCTATCTAACATATGATGTAAAGCTAATTTAAAAACATTTTGGAATCCATTTTTTAATAAAATTTTATATATATATATATATATATATATATATATATATATATATATATATATATATATATATATATATATATATATATAATTTTTTATAATAATATATATAAAAAAAAAACACTGTATCTGGTGTGACCACCATTTGCCTCACGCATTTAGCTCTGAACAGTGATAACTGGGATAAAATGAACACCTCTACAAACAGCCAGACGCCATCGAATGTGAACATTTGCCCACTCAATTATTATAAATTCAATAATATTTTGCAAGTAAGTATGATTTTGGAGACCCGGACTTTTTTTTTGTTCCATACAAGCACTGTAGCTTCTATTCTTCTATTTTCCCACTCCCTAATATTATTTCCCAGGCCTTACTGAAGTGATGGGAGATCTTTTTTCTAGTACATAGGCCAACTTCGGATCTCAGGCCTTCTGTCAGCATCCAAACATTTGTTAACTTTTGCTAGCTACAATGTTTCATGCTCTCGCAGTATGCAGCCTACTCCGTTATTTCAAGCGGTTCTCTCTGTGACCCCGGTGGTCTTTGAACCTCTCTAGTGTTCAGGCGGTTTTATATTTATTAGTTTATTTCGTTTTGTTACACTTATGAGAAAATACCAACCCATCTTTTTCAACGGTGTTTTTTTTTTATCTTGGTTAGTGGCCTATTCACTGTCCGTGTCAATTCGATTTTCATAATTATACTGAACAAAATTATAAAAGCAACACTTTATTTTGCCCACATTTTTATTAGCTGAACTCAAATACTTTTTCTATGTACACAAATGACCTATTTCTCTCAAATCTGTCTAAATCTGTGTTACTGGGCACTTCTCCTTTGCCGACATCATCCATCCATCTTCACAGGTGTGGCAGATCAAGATACAGATGTGCCTCAGGCTGGCCACAATAAAATGCTATTCTAATATGTGCAGTTTTACTGGGGGGGGGTCCGAAAACCAGGCAGTATCTGATGTGACCACCATTTGCCTCACGCAATTAGCCCTGAAAAGTGAAAACTTGGATTTATCTGTAAAATGAACACCAGACGCCTTAGAATGTGAGCATTCGCCCGTTCAATGCGTTACGACGACGAACACCAGTCAGGTCGAGACCCCGATGAGGACGATCGGCATGCAGATGAACTTCCCTGAGACCCTTTTTGGCAGTTTAAACAGAAATTCTTTGGTTATGCAAACCGATTGTTGCAGCAGCTGTCCGGGGGGCTGGTCTCAGACAATCTTCGCGGTAAAGATGCCTCCACGGTCCTGGGCTGGTGGGGTTACACGTAGTCTGCGGTGAGTCTGCGGTTGGATGTTCTCTGAAACGCATTTGGAGATGGCTTATTGTAAAGAAATGAACGTTTAATTCACGAGCAACAGCTCTGATGGACATTCCTGCAGTCAGCATTCCAAGTGCACGCTCCCTTTAAACGTGCGACATCTGTGGCATCGTGCTGTGTGATAAAACTGCACATTTTCGAGTGCCATATTATTGTTGCAGCCTAAAGCACCTAAATCTGTGCAATAATCATGTTGTCTAATCAGCATCTTGATCTGCCACATCTGTGTGGTGGATGGATGATCTCAGCAAAGGAGAAGTTCTCACTAACACAGATGAAGCCATATTTAAAAGAAATAGGCCTTTTGTGTACATAGAAAAGGTGTTAGATCTTTGAGTTCAGCTCATGACAAATGATGGCAAAAACAAATAATAACGCTAGTTAGTATAATCAACGCTAACTCTGATCCAATCAGCATTTTAATTCATTCTGTAAATGAAAGGTTTTAAATAAAGGAGTACGTTTCCATAATATATTTGACATTGAATAATGAGATTGAGTTCAGTAAATAATTCTGTACTGTGGCTGTACACTTTTTAAATAGTGGCCAAGTCTGCAAAATGTTTAAAAGCTCCTGATTTCAAGAGTCCTATAGTCTTCGCATTTATCTTTTTGTGATGATCTCTACAATAGTGTCTTCGATTATGCTAACGTGAAGGTGGCGCTGCATTACAGTTTAGTCCTTTATCTTTTTGATATAGGTTTGTTTGGCGCAAGACAGAAGTTCAGCAACGTGAACCAATAGAAGCTTTTTAGTAGATCTGAATTGTTTTATGATTAACAACACATTACATAACAAGCATTTTAACTTATAAATAAGAATAAAATCAAATGTCTGTTCTTTGGCACAGTGAGTTCTGTTCACACTTTTATTCATTTAATATGCTGTTTCCACACAGTCTCGCGTCATTTCGTGATATAGTAACGAACTTCAGTCTTTTGAATCGTGTTCATGCAACCGAATTTACTTCTTTTTTCGTGTGTGTGTGTGTGTGTGTGTGTGTGTGTGTGTGTGTGTGTGTGTGTGTGTGTGTGTGTGTGTGTGTGTGTGTGTGTGTGTGTGTGTGTGTGTAATTAACACAGACTCCTTATTTAACCGGAAAATATATTTATTGTATTTTGACTGGAAAGAACCACTGACGATGGTTTAAATATCGAGTAGTTTCCCGAATATAATCTAATAAAAAGAGGATAAAATCTCCTGCTTAAATGTTAAGTAATAGTGATTGAATTTTTTTAAATCCAATAAGATACGAGAAAAAACAATACAGAGTCTTTGGTATTCAGTGGCAAAAATAAACTTTGGCGGAGAAAAATACCTCCAATTGAAATACATCACATAGACAAATGTTCTCAGTGACACGAAAAAGAGGGAAATTCGTGTCCACGAACACGAATTATTAGATTACTCCAGAAGGGACCTGCTGGATAATTCGTTATTATGCGCAATGTAGTGCTTTCCTTGATCTAACTCACCAAAAGGTGTTAATTAGCTGTTTAGTTCATCACAGCTAGTAGATCAAGTGTATGGAAGCAGGGATATGGAGCCAGTGCCCTAAACGCATTAAACCAAGAAAGCGTGAAGCAGGGGTGCTGAGAGTGCTGCAGAAACTACAACAGCTAAAATAATAGAAATATACATATATAAACAAAAAGGCTAAAAAATATTGTATTGAGTTGTTTTGAGTTCAGCATTTGTCAAACAATAATTGTTTTTTTTGCAAATGATCACAATGTTTAACCTTTATTCATAAGATGGCAACATTGTGTTTTTAACAAACAATTATTTGGTTGCACTTTCTGGCTCTAAACACGCTCTCTATAAATGTTACATAAATGTTTGCCAACAGACAATCTAAATAAATAAATAAATAAATAAATAAATAAACACACACATATATATATATATATATATATATATATATATATATATATATATATATATATATATATATATATATATATATATATATATATATATATATATATATATAAAATTATAATTATAATATTATACGTGCCAATTTAACATTTAAAATCGTTTATATATATATATATATATATATATATATATATATATATATATATATATATATTTATTTATTTATTTATTTATTTATTTTTGTTAAACTGGCACGTTTAATGATAACTGGATTTAGTTTAAGTAGAGATACACTGGATAAAATATTACTTCAGTAACAGTGCTCCTTTCAAACTTTCACATAAGTAAAAGTACAAAAGTATTCGCCTTCAAATTGACTTACATTTCAAAATTCCTGTTATTTATTATGGCTATAATTTCTCATTATCGTGTTTGTTACAAGAGTCTTGCTAATCATTTCAGTTTATGTAAAAATACTAATGTTACTCTTAGCACATTGATCTATTTATTAGTCAAACACTAGTTGATATCTATTCAATGATCATGAGCCCAAAACAATCTTTAACTTAAAAAAAATAATGCAAATAAGGTCACGGGTGTTGTGGCATGTTCGAGTCAGAAGTTTCTTTCATCATTTATTCCTCTCAACATCTTCTGCTTGCTGTTGAACTGATGCTGATCTGTATGTCTGTTCTAAGTTGCTGCGTTTCTGATCAGTTCAGTTTGATTCACCCACAGATAAAAAAAATAAATAAAAAATGAGTCTAATGAAATGGAAATATTTCAGTAAAGCACAGATACTCGAAAAAGCTATTACAGTGACGAAAAGTATAGTATTAGTATTGAATTAAAAGTATAGTATTAGTATTGAATTAAAAGTATAGTATTAGTATTGAATTAAAAGTATAGAATTAGTATTGAATTAAAAGTATAGTATTAGTATTGAATTAAAAGTATAGAATTAGTATTGAATTAAAAGTATAGTATTAGTATTGAATTAAAAGTATAGTATTAGTATTGAATTAAAAGTATAGTTTACAGACTTGTGCTGATATAGAAAATGAACACTCAATTTCTGATTTTATAATTAAACCGCCTAGTGCTTTATTTATAGAAACATTTATGTGAAAGGAAATACTAGTTAATTATGTAGGTCCAAAAAACAATTCCAGTGTAAAAAAAAACAAACAAAAAAAAAAAACAATCTTACATCGTGCCAAATAAACTAAATGCTCAAAAGTCAAAAGAAACCTCATTTTAATTAAATGTTTTCTCAATATATTTTTACAATCATTTTTATACATTTTTTTTATAATTACTCTGTTTAAAACAGAGTTTATTTAATCGATCCAGAGTAAAATTTTACCCTACATTTATTTCATGTTTATGCTATTTTTATTGTAATTTCAATATTTCAACGTTTGGTTGAAAACTTTTTCACAGTTATACATTTATCTTTCTTTATCTCTTCTTGTCTCCCGGGATTGTTTAATAAAAATAAAATATTAAATTAAATGATAAAATAATAAAAATGAGAGTAAATACGAGAAAAGTGGCAAAATTACAAGGTGTCAAAATTGCACCCATTTAACTATAAGATTTTGTTGTTATTCACTTTGTAATGTCATTAAATGTTCTATTTATTTTATATTTCTATAATATTTTATTTAGTTGTTTAATCGTTTATTTGACTGGGATTTTGCCCCTAGTGAGCGGCCTGATAATGTAATCGAGTTGCAGAAAAGACTTTATTAATATAATTGCATTTATAAAAAATAATCGGACACGTTTTTGGTTTAAACCTCTCTTGGTTTGCATCAGTGTGTTTCATTGCCCGATTTACTCTTCGTAAAAATAACAAATGCTTTCTTAAACCTTTATTATTTTAGCCCGAAACCTCCTCGGATGGATAGATGGATGGATGGATGGATGGAAGGATGGATGGGTATTACAAACTTTTGTCAAATGGTTCAGGCTGTAGAATATGCATGATGTGGCATATTCAAGCTGTAACACACAGCTGGATTCGCACCACATATGGAGACGAATGAAAACCTTTCTTAAGTGATTTTAAAATAACTTTTTTTTGTTTTAAAGCCCTAATGTTAGTTTCATTAAACTGAATTCTTGAATTCCTAATAGACTGTGTTGTCTATCTAAAAGTGATTTTTGTTCTGTAGTTGTAAGAAGACATGAGCTACAGAAAGAACCGTAGTAAACAGAATCAACACTTTAATAAACATAGACTCGCGTTCAAAAAGAACATTCTTCAAGTGAATTAAGTGGATTGATTACTCACCTTTTATGTTTTGACTGTTATCAGAAAGACGAAAATTCACCTGATTTTACGCAAACGTGTGATCATAGATTTTATATGAGTTCAATTTTAATTTTAGACAGTACCACAACTCATGAGTCTTATAGAGTTTATTAAATATCAGTCGGGAATATAAAATAACGGGAAATCGTGGGACTGGGGATGATATTGCAGGTGACGCGAAAGAGAAACGGCCGCCATTTTGTTTCAAAACCACGTTGTTATTCGACAAAATGGATGTAACAAATGTTGTCTAAGTTTGTCCATATAAATCCCTATGAAGATTTATAAATTGTTTTTACACTTTATTAGTCACTTGTTGAGACAGCAAATGTTTAACGACAAGACGAGGGGCGTGAATGGCTGATGGTTTGAAATAAACCTTTTGCGTTGTCAGTCTGTTGCTTTAGATGGGGGGAAGAAAATAAACCACGCACCTGTTTTATAGACTGTTTTATAAACTCATGTTCATTCTAAAGATATAAATACATTCGCACATACAACTCGACAACACACTAATGTATTAAATGTAAGATTAGGTATTATACAGTAGTGCAATTTATTATTAATTCATTTATTCATACATTCATTTATTCCGTTAGCAGTCATCAGCCATTCAATCTGGAGTCCATTTGAGTAAAGTTAATACAAATAAAATAAAAACAAAATATAAAAAAACAAACAAAGATCTCTCCATGCATGTGTGTATGTATATAATATATATAAATATATATACACACATAATAATTGTATATGTTAATACGAAAAATATAAAATAAAAAATATATATATAATAAAATGTATATATAGCGTGATATATATCAAACGATTATATATATATAATTATTTTATTTTTTTTCTTCTTCTTCTTTTTCATTTTATTGACCCATAGACAGTGTGAGTTTAGTGTTTGAGCAGTATGGGTGAAAATTTCTTAAATAGTTCATACAATATCCTCATTGATTTTATTAGAATTGTGGTCATTTTCTTCTTCAATTGTCTTACAAATAGTGTTTGTTAATTTGAGATTTTCTAAAAAATAAATGTAGCTGTAGTGTTTATTAAATTGTACTGGTGTGCATGGAATTATCCGGTTTCTTACAATTAAAACTGTGTGCTGGTATTAATTCTGTAGTAATGTAGAGTTTCTGGGTAACTGGTTTGATCTTATATGATCTGTAAATACTGATAAGAAGTCAATGTAATGTACATTTATAGATGATTATAGGTACAGTGAGGTGCGGATTCAGCTTTAGGAGCTTCTTCTGTCATTTCCTGTTTCCAACAAAGAGCCTTTAATATCACAACATTCGCGTAAGGTCGGAAAAGAACCGATCACGTCCAACTTGCT
>NC_139598.1:7075561-7113061 GCF_946808225.1 Silurus aristotelis | reverse complement strand
TAGCACAAGCTCAGCATTTATCCCAAAAGAAATGTATCCTCAACGTGTTCAGTGGGGTTGAGTTCAGGGCTCTGTCCAGGCAATGCGAGTTCTTCCACACACAAAAAAAACCTCTTTGTAGATCTTGCATTATGCACAGGTTCATCATGGTCAGGTTACTTTTGGGCATATTGGGTATTAAAGCCATAGGATACGCCTGAGGTAGACTAAAACAGTGTTTGGATAAGCGGATCAGAAAAAGGAATAAATAGCACTGAAGAAAAAAAAACTCATGACAACAATCTCATTTTGGATTACAAACTCTTTCATTCTTTAAAAATGATCCTAATTCACTTCATTACTGAATTAGACCAACTCAGATTATCCGAGTCCTGTCTTCTGCATTTCAGCAATTGATCTTTTTCCCTGCCTGCGTGCATACGTTTTCCTCCTCGTCCTTCTCTTCAGTCTTATTCTCTTTGTCTGTCCATGTCAGAGGTCAGGAAGGGATGAATCCTAGTCCCCGTGGCAACAGGCAGCACGTGGACCGAGAGGGTATAAGCAGATGCCTGACCCATAGTAATGTGCATTGATAGGGGAATCAATGAGATATTGATCCACATCCTGGCATTCTGTCTGAGAGTAGGAGAGGGAGCTGAAAGCGTATGCATTAATAAAATGAAGAAGAAGAAGAAGAAGAAGAAGAAGAAGAAGAAGAAGAAGAAGAAGAAAAAAGAGATGACAAAAAAGTGAAACCATAAATCGGCACAAAAGATGGAGTAGAATAGGTAAGCAATGAAATTATGTGAATCAAACAGAAAACAGAATTTCACTTCGTTTTCATTTTTGTCCCAATATAAATTAAACACCTCTGAATAATAATAATAATAATAATAATAATAATAATAATAATAATAATAATAATAATAATAATAATAATAATAATAATAATAATAATGATGATGATGATGATCAAATCAACAAAACAATAATAATAATAATCAAATCAACAAAAACAACAACAACAACAACAACAATAATAATAATAATAATAATGATGATGATGATGATTAAAAACATATCTTTTTAGCAAAGCCTACACATAACACACATCACGCACATCACATCACAACCTTGTGCTCCAGAACATCTGATCACATGCACATTATCAACTTGTGCTGTTAATATCATGAACAGCAGCTACGCTAATTCCTCTCCACTGCTTCTCTTTCTCTCCCCATCCCGAGGCATCCTGAGGTTTGGCCAGCTCCAGTCACGTCCCACCTCGTGAAGATTATGGACCTATGGATGATCATGGAGAAGTAGATGCCGAGTGTTTAAAGGCCCTGGCATGGAGAAGCTGATGCTGGATCTATGATGATCACAAATTGTTCTGTATTGTTGAAAGATTTATGACCAAACTTTTGATGTCACCCATATGAGGATGGGTTCCCCTTTGAGTCTGGTTCCTCTCAAGGTTTCTTCCTCATATCATCTAAGGGAGTTTTTCCTTGCCACTGTCGCCACAGCTTGCTCATCAGGGACAAACGCACACCATTCACCTTCACTGTTGTTTTCTGTAAAGCTGCTTTGAGACAATGTCTGTTGTGAAAAGCGCTATACAAATAAACTTGACTTGACTTGACATGATGATGATGATGATGATGAAATGATGATCAAATTAACAAAACAATAATAATGATAATAATAATAATAATAATAATAATAATAATAATAATAATAATAATAATAATAATAATAATCAAATCAACAACAGCAACAACAATAATAAGAATAATAATAATGACGATGATGATGATGATGATGATGATGATCAAATTAACAAAACAATAATAATAATAATAATAATAATAATAATAATAATAATAATAGTGGTTTATATGAAATAACCGAGGAGGAGGAGGAAGATGAAGAAGGGGAGCTAGAGCAGAAGAAAAAAAATCAATTTGCCCGAAAGTGCACTGCCTAATGGTGATCTGGAGAAGTTCACATTTTTCTCCTAATTGACTCTCCGAGAACATGGAGTTCAGTGTGCTTAGAGCAGCAGGTCAATAGAGCATTGCAATTAAGTGATGGGAGCGTGTTCTTTAATTTGGCCCATTCTGGTAATACAAGAAATCAATAGAGTTATAAAAATGCTAAATGTCCTCTTGGAAGCAACGTATAATTGTATTGCATTGCCTGTCATTTCCCGCTTTTCCTGCCCAGTTAAAAAAAAAAGCTGACATCCTATATTGTAGTATGACAAAGGAACAGATTTCGGAAGGTTTAGTTTTGACTTTGCGCAAACGTTGGGCAGCTTTGAGTTATTCAAGAAAGCCCAGAAAAAAGGAAAGCTAGATTTACACGCAAAACAGTAAAGTCATTTGAAAATAGACGCAAAACAAAGTCAAATGCATTCATGACATGCATTGTTCTATATAGGAACATTGCTCAATATATATTTAGAAACATATCATGAAATGATCATTCCGTTTTTTTATTTACAGCATTTTGCAAATCCATGTGTGCAGCTCACTGCTCTGTGCATGAAGAGAGAAGTTACCGTGGTGAAAAGCAGGTTTGCATGGCATCTTGATCACTATGGAGACTATGGTGGGCTCCCCCACCCCTTCCCCTCTCTCTCTCTCTCTCTCTCTCTCTCTCTCTCTCTCTCTCTCCCTCTCTCTCTCTCTCTCTCTCTCTCCCTCTCTCTCTCTGAAAACGGGTGCCATGGCAACGGCACACACTGTTTACAATATGAAGTCTCACTTCATCACGAGCTGTTGATGGCTTCAATTTTTGCATGCACATTCTCATATATAAAACACACACCGGCGACAAGATGAAAGAAACTTGAAGAACTGTTCATTAAAGATGCGCGAGAGCTTTTGTTCCAAATCGACCGTGCAGACTGTGGGATATTTGCTGTTCAATACTCACATCTTGCTCACGATATTGGACCAGGAAATACAACAACAGGCTACAAACATAACGAGTATTTGCAAAGTGCAAAGTTTTTTATTTATTTATTATAATTATTATTTAATTAAGGTGTTTATTCATTAATGTTACCTTTGTCATTTTTTTGTTTATGACATATAGTTTAATGTGCCAAGAGGGTTTCTTATATACATTATAAATATTCACTAATATAATACACATATTGCATAATATAATACATAACAGCATTTTCCTTGACGGTTGTTTTGCACAATCAGTTGGACATTATTTTTTAATTGTATTCAATAATTAGATATTTTTATTAGGAACTTAATGTGCGTAATAAATAGTACACCCCACGTATTTTTAAGGTTTTATAAACACATAAGTATGTAGAACCCCTGGGAAAAGGTAGATGGTTAGCAATATTATTATACAATCCACTATATTTATTTATTTATTTATTTATCATTGTTTATTATAACACTTTCATTCTTTCCTAGCTTTAATCCTCTATTAAAATATATAGCATATATTATATTTGTAGCCTATTATTGTACTTATGTTAGTGTATTTATGTTCCTGGTGATGAATATGGTGATGATGAAGTCCAAATTTCGAACATCAAAGAAAATATTTTTAAAAAAGTGCAAACAAAAAAAAAAGTCTACGGCCGGTTTGTCTCTTTGATAAGGTGGTGAAATAACATTTTCTTGCCTAAACAGAAGACGGAATGAGGGGGGAAACCTGCAGGCCACGAGACCCCACGCTGGGACGAATAGAGCCAAATGGACTCCTTACCAGGAAATCCATTAAATTAGGGCGCACCACTGCGCCAGAAACACGACCACTGTCTGTTTTTAAAAATTCCCTATTAGCTGTAATTCAAAAATTACAATCAACATGGCCTGAATATAAAATTGGTAATAATAATCATGGTAATGACAGTAATGATATAAAGGCTAGCCAAGCAGGTGATACGAGGCTCGGCAGCCATTGTATGAGTTTAAATGCGACGAGCTCCATATTGAAAGCCCCTCTCTCTCTCTACTCGCCCTAATGGAGGATAATCTGGCGCTCTGTCCATCGTGAAGCTCTGCCCCCAGGGGAAAGAGAGAGAGAGAGAGAGAGAGAGAGAGAGAGAGAGAGAGAGAGAGAGAGAGAGAGAGAGAGAGAGAGGGGGAAGGGGAAGGGGAGGTTAATTTGCACATATTAGAGGGGGCAGAATTTCTCATTAAAAAGAGATTGAAGTTGATGTATGCCTGTGTGTGTGTGTGACACTGTACGTTGGAATCGTGATAAGTCCTTGACAGAACAATGAAACAGAAACGGAGAGTGTTCAGGGTTGAGGCTGGATCTGAATATCACTCCACCTTACTGTTACTAACACAAGCACCAAGCCATCCCACTGACACCACCCTAAGATGCAAACGAGGAGCTTTTTTTGTTTAAATCAGGAAAAGAATAGAGACAATTCAAAGAATCAGAATCTGTGAGTGAACATGTTTTATTGGAGATGAGATGTGGATGTTAACTGTTGGAATACCGCAGTGTCTTATGGGAGAAAATTGGAGCTTTTTATCTGTTGTTTAGCCTTAGATGCATTAAATGTACTTTGCTCAGTAAGTTTGTGTGTGTGTGTGTGTGTGTTGGGGGTGTGTGTGTGTGTGTGTTTTTGTGTGTTTGGTTTTTTTATGTCTTAGTGGTAAACAATTGTTACACAAGGATTTATTTTGTTTACAGAAGTTAATTAGCATTAATAATTATGCCAATGAACATAAGTGCGTGTGTGTGATCGTTCACGTGGGTTTCAACAATGTGCACACTCAGATAGTCCACACTTTCTACTCGGTCTGAGCACAAAGAAACAATTATCGGATGGCATTCGTATCTTTAACTTAAAACAAATTGCTATTTGTGATTTTAAACATTACACACATTAAAACATTATTTAGAATAATTTACTTTTCACATGGACTGGAAGGTTTATTGACAAAAAGCATGCAACATGTATTATATGAATACATTGGAGAATCAGTTATTTGTTGTTAATTTTGCCAATAAAAGAAGGAGTAAGAAAAGCTGGAGGAGCAACATGTTTACGAAATTTTATATCAAATAATGCTTGGAATAACTCTTTGTTTTGTCACTGCTTCATATTTTTTCTACTTCCATAACTTGAAGTGCAAAGTAAGGGCTTTTGGATCCTAATATAAGTGAATTTGAAACACTTCAAATATGGTGAACAGCATCATTTGTTTAGACAGACTGCAATCCAGTGCAATCATAAACACAACCATTTATCAGCAATAGTTTCTAAACACATTTGCTGAGCCCTGCTCCTAATGGACTCCTATTTTAAGTTATGCAATCATCTCCGAGATGGGCCTTTCATGCAACGTCCATTTCAGCTCAGGGCTTCATTGTTTCTCAGCTGAAAAAGCATCTCTCTCTCTCTTTCTCTCCATTATGTGTCCTGTCGAGCAGCTCAGCACAGACAAAGCCCAGCGACTGCCGCTAATTGTGGTGTTGTGTAGCTGCTCGTGTTAGTGCAGCCCCTCGGCCTGAACCTGGGAGGAGCATGACTTCTTTCCCTTCTTTTTCTAAAAGACCTTTGAAATCAAATAGAGTAAGAGTGAGTAAGAGAGATAGATAGAGAAAAAGAGTAAGAGAGATACTGTAAAAGATTTAGGCATTTAAAATCTTTTATGCATAAAAAATATAAATTATAAATTACAACAAATAACAATTACAAATGAATTATGTTGACTCTGGTTTTACAGCTAGCCAAGAATAAATAAAGAAACATACCCCCATACAATTAAAGAATAAGAAAAGTAAGTATTAATCATTTCATTTACAAGTGAGTTACACGCCCGCAGATTTCACCATGGCTGATGGAATTAGGTGTGTTACCAGTAGTTCCCCAGCAGGTCACTGAGATTCAGACAAGCCGGCACACTGTAAACACAATCTCAGCTATTAAAACGTAATCTCTTTAGTGCCAAACTGCAGCCTCTCAATGACCTGCTTGCTCAAATGTTATAAATGTGACAATATTTAATATATAGAAGTTATGGATAATTCTGCACTTGTCTATCTCTGAAAAGTGGAGTGTGTGTGATTTCTGTGTCCAGAAACCCGGTAGCTTTGATCCTCATCCTTCCTATCACAGACCAGACCTTTATAAAGGACTCCTCAATTCTGTGTGTGTGTGTGTACATGCACACACACACACACACAAACACACACACACACACACACACACACACACACACACACACACACACACACACACACACACACACTCACAGTTTGCTACACACACTTTTATACACACACTGAATAGCTAAAGCACAATTCATGATGTATCTATTTTATTTCTCCCAAGCAATGCAAAGAAATATTCTTATATGTATTAACTAATAGTCATAGAAAAATTAACAGTGCACTAACCAAAAAAATATTAAACAAATCATATTTATATTTGAAATTCTTAATAGTATTTGATTACTTGTGACTTTTTTTAACCTCATCGTATCCCATTTGCAGTGTTCGAAATAATATGTTTCTTAGTGTATATTAAATACTGTATTATAAGTACAAACTTATGATGTGTCCAAAAGTATAAAACCTTGAACCACCTTCTTTCTCTCGTGACACTCACATTTTAAATGTTAAGATTTATTTTATTTTATGTATACATATTAAATATATACATTTATAATTTTTATTTTATCTTAGTAAATGTTTACTAAGTAAATTATTATTTTTGATTTGTGCCTGCAGTGAAGTTTATTTGTTTATTATAATGATTCAAATAGATGAATTAATTGTATATATAATGTTGTTTTAGTTTGTTGATTCAATTATTAAACTAGAAACTATTTTTTTGGTATTTTTGTAATGGAAGTTTTGACTGTACTGCATTACTACTGTACTACTACTACTACTACTACTACTACTACTACTAATAATAATAATAATAATAATAATAATAATAATAATACATGTATACTGGTATAATGTAATGGTTTAGAGTGGGAGTCTCGCTGGACCTTAAAATGCCTAAATAATTAATGAGAGTTATACTACTAGTTACTATACGGCCCATAATAAACACACACACACACACACACACACACACACACACACACACACACACACACACACACACACACACACACACACACACACACACACGAACCTTATTAACCAGTGCAGATTTTTGGAGTGTTTTAGATTCAGATTCGTGAAAGTTTTCACACACACACACACACACAAACACACACACAAATGCAGACAGACCGACGCACAAATACACACACACACACACACACAAATGCAGACAGACAGACGCACAAATACACACACACACACACACACACACACACACACACACACACACACAAATGCAGACAGACAGACGCACAAATACACACACACACACACACACACACACACACACACACACACACACACACACACACACACACACACACACACACACACACACGAACCTTATTAACCAGTGCAGATTTTTGGAGTGTTTTAGATTCAGATTCGTGAAAGTTTTGTTCTCTCTCTCTCACACACACACACACACACACACACACACACACACACACACACACACACACACACACACACACACACAAATGCAGACAGACAGACGCACAAATACACACACACACACACACACACACAAACGCAAAAAAGGCAGACAGACAGACGCACGCGAATTACGTTATAACTAAAGAGAATTCCAATAGTCGTGTCTGTAATAAATGAGCTCCACATGTCTGATTAGCATTAAATGAAAAGATTTGTGGAAAATACACATTTTGGGCGCTCACTGAAAAACAAGTCGGTCTATTTTTACCCAGGGTTCCACACGATATTTCACATTCTTATATCCTGTCACATTTTTCACTTTTCCTGTAATTCATCAATTACATCATGTCATCAATTATAGTCTCTTTAATTAAGTTTCCCCATCTATTTCCGTGCAGGCTTCCATTTTATTTATTTCTTTATTTTAATCAAACATTATTATTATGATTATGATTATTATAATTATAATAATAATAATTATTATTATTATTATTATTATTAATAATGTTAAAAGCTGAACGTTTATATTATTTTTTACAATATTTAAAATACGCTGTTCAGCTCATTTCTCTTGCAAAAAGCTGGTATTTACGACTAAAGAAAGAAACCTGGATAAAATGTTGAAACAATATATTTTTTATATGTATTCACTTGTTTCCATTTTTATTTTATTTTATTTATTTTTATTTTTATTTTTTTATAATCATTTATTTATTTTATAATAGACATTTATTCAGTCGCAAATAAAACATGTTGATTTTCAGCACATCGCTGCAGCAGGGAAAAGCAGCAGAGGCCCGACAGCAGAGAGAAAGAGAGAAAGAGAGAGAGAGAGAGAGAGAGAGAGAGAGAGAGAGAGAGAGAAATTGACGGTGGAGGTAGAGGAGGAGGATCAGGGCTTTGTAGCTCTCCTGCGCGTGTGTGTGTGTGTGTGTGTGTGTGTGTGTGTGTGTGTGTGTGTGTGTGTGTGTGTGTGTGTGTGAGAGAGAGCAGAAACAGGCCTGAGTATAAAGAGAAGGAGAGAGCTAGACAGAGGAGAAAACAAGCCTGAGTGCATGCATGAGTTTCTGCTTTGTTCACAGTTAAATTTATGATCTACATACAAAAAAATCCATAAAATCTGTCTCACAGTTACTGTTGATTTTAATTACGAAAATACTCCAATGTATTCAAGACAGTTTTATCTGAACAACGCTGGTCAATGGCAAGTAAAATGTACGCGCGCGCGCGCGCACACACACACACACACACACACACACACACTCCAAATGTTCGCACTGCAGCGGTTTGCAGAATCGCATATAAGAAAACTTTAAGATGCCCAGCTATGATCCTCTCATTAACCTAGTAACTGGCAATAATATATTATGAATATTATACTATGACATTTTAATGAGTAACTATGAGCTTGTGACTTTATTCAAATACAAAATAACGTGGTGAATAAATTTTTTAATAAAAAACATTATTAAAACACGTGCGCGCTCGCACACACAAACACACACCTACAAATACTATTCGTTTTTTTTCCCAATCACGTTAAACGATTAAAAAAAATATGAAAGGAAAAGAACGTGATTATTGTATAGTGATTATAGAACATCTTCTTCTCGAGGTCCCTCTGTTTTGTTATGGTAATTTATCTAATTAAGAATAATTACCAAGGAAAAACATTCATTTATAAATGGCCGATTGTACACTATGGAATCATGTTTGTGCTTTTGGATAAATACTCTTGCTTTTGCCTGAAACTCCCAACAAGGGCAACTTAAATTCACATAAAGCTAAAAAGCTGTGGTCATCAGTTATTAATAAACTGCATAAAGATCTAAAGTGTTATGGATTTAATACAATTAATGCAAATCCAACATTATAAACAAGGACAGTGTTTATATGAATAATGAGTTTTCTATCAATGTAAACAATCTGACAGAATACTTTTCTGCATTATTATAATGAATCATGGTAAACAAAACGTTCATGTGTAACAGCCCAATGTGTAGCCATTTGTGAAATGGTGGAACAGCCTTGTTTGCTTCTCCTGCCATAATTTACTAGGCCACTGTCAAACCATTGGATATCATTTATCCAGAGAAAAGAGATGCACTCAATACCCCCATTGAATTTTGTAGTATTATTTGTAATATTGGCTTGGCATTGAGTGTTGTAGTAAAAATGATGTAGATAGAAGAAGAAAAAAGAGCAGCAGGATTAAGATTTATATCCAAAGCGAAGGTAATGCAAAATGATGGTGGTGGTGTTTTCATCCATGGTCTTAAAAACATTGCCTGTAATGTAAATGTACACAAATGCTGAACTGTCTCGCATAACATCCAAGATTTTTTAGTATCATTTTAATAGTAATCAATTTAGAGGGTATCGTTTTTATTCCCAAACTTACAAAACTATTCCAATTACATGAAAACGTTTTTCTTTAGAAATTGGGGCAGTCATTTTTGTAATATTGTTTAGTGTAAAAATATTTCATATGGATTTAATATTAATAAAAGTGAGTGGAGTAAGAATGTGAGGTGTTTTTTTATTGAAAGTGGTTTAGGATTGTTGAAGCATTTAGAGCCATGGATTATCCTTCTAAAAGTCTAAAAGTCTAAAAGCTTTCTTTCTGATATTTTGATGTATTTTTTACTTAACTAAAATGCTTAAATAAGAGTGTTTTAGCCTAGATTATACTATTTGAAATTGAAATTTGGCCAAAAAAAAATTTAGATCACATATAGCAAAAAAAATGTGCATTAAAATGTTTTTTAATGTTTTAAAATTTTCTGTCATTCCGTAAAGAGATTTGACAGCTTCCGTGGTGATTTTGGTTCAGGCACACAGATGGACAGATTTGGTCCTAAGCTGGTTATGGTGGCCTTTGGAGGCCTGACGAAGGCCCATTAATGATGGAGGCGAGTACAGCTGGAAACAAGGGGGCTGGGAGTGAAGAGCGAGTGTGTTCAATCACCCGAGATGAATAAGGAATGAATACGGGCCAGGAGAGGGGAGAGAGCAAGAGATAAAGAGAGAGGGAGAATATGGGAAAAAGAGAGGGACAGCAAGTGAGAGAAAAGGGAAACAGGACAAGCTAAAGAGACAGCGATCAGCAGACAGAAAGTGAGGGGACTGAGGAGAAAGAGGATGAGCGGAGGGTGGCAATGGAGTGTTTAAACAGCCATGCTGTGATTGACAGGTCTGATAACATGGAGGGGGGAAGGGAGATCTCAGTCTCGGGTTTGGATTGGAAAGCGAGCTATTAATTACCAAAGCAGAAGCAGATGTAACAGAAATTTTGTCCTCTGTGGATACGGGACAGCTGGAAATCATCAAAATGGAGAAGAGAAGGAGGAGAAATGTAGGTGCGTGAGTGTAAAGAAGAAGAAAGCAAGAAGCAAGGGAAAAGCAAGACGAGGTGGTCCACAGGAAGGCTGACAACTTGTTTCTCCTATTAAAGTAAAATTGAATAATTTGATTTGGATCAGGTCATCCGGACAGGAAGAATGTAGTCGGTGTAATAAAAAGGATCTGGTGAGGACTATATGGAAGAGGAAGCATTAAAAAAAAAAAAAAGCAAAAGAATGTGGAAGGAAGAGTGAGTCAGCATGTTAGCAGACGAGCGCAGGGACAGATGGAAGAGCAGACAGGAAGGAAATCTGAATAGAAAACAGCAAATATATTTTTAAATATGTGAGAGGGTGTCTCCTTGCATCTTGCTTCTATGTACAAGATCGATTGTAAGTTTTTTACTAACAAATGAATGTGTAAATTTGCAGCCATTTTCTTATGTGAAACTGTTTTCCTTTTGCCGTCTTTAATATCAAACAGCAAAGTGATATAATTTTCTAAAATTTGGGAATCAGCTAGTTAGAAATAACCTGATTAGCATTAAATTAGCAGTACTATGGTAGTGGCTAGGGATAGACAGACAGATTGACCTATCTATACTTGCAATATGGGTGTTGTATTTAGAAATTCTACCTGGAATGTTTTTTAACTAAGGAGTATTATACTGACTTACCATGAACAGGAACTTCCTATTCTTCTTCTATTTGCCTTTGTTCTTGGTACAAACAAGCCACTCACTCAGTTGTATATTTTGGGGTGTCAGTCATTCTTTTTGGGAGAGTTCTTTTTCAACATGCAAAAGGGCAAAATGTCAGCATTGTCTTACTGTTTTCAAAACATTAAACAAAAGTAGTGCAGTCCAGTGTATTTTATTTACTCTCAATAATGATGGCTTGAGAATACTGATGATCTTGATCCTAAGGATACTGATCAGTATCAGTATTATTGAGAATGCTGGTCTTGGTATTCCCTAGCTGCTGCCAACTGTGCTCCCTTTCCCTTGATTTCTCTGTGATGAGGGGTTCTTGGGGTCCTGAATGGGTTCTCTAAAACAAAAAGGGGTTAGAGGTTTACAACGCTTTTTTTCAACAAGACAAACTAAATGACCATTCAGTGTAGTTATGCTGCCTTTCAGTACTGTTGGAAATGTCATAATTATGGGTTGAACATTCATGAACACCACCATAATGTCAACAGCACTTAACTACCATTCAGTCTTCTATGCTCCCAAACATTTATACAAAAATAATATTTTTTTCCCGACCCTGCTCATGACCAAACTCCCTCGAACACTCACCACGTCGTAATCACCACCACAGACCTCGTAAACAAACATACCAACTTCCGGGAGGAATTGAAGGCAGCATTAGTAAATGTAGCTGCTTTCCCCCTAAGTTACTACTTATGTTTTTACCCCCCCTGTGTAGAAAGTCTTGCATTCTTGGTAAGAGACTTTAGATGTAATCCAGACATTTCATTCTTCAGCTAATTATCTGTTTAAAAGGGTCAAAGAGCCATCACGGGGTAGAACCCACTCTTCAACCTAACACAGTGGCTACCCAACCTCCTCACACATGGTACACTGAAAGAGGCTTTAGTGTCGAAAACATAGGCCAATCTGGGATCTAGAAGTCCATAAAAAAGCCAAAAGCAATCAATCAGTCTGTTTTCCATAAACTTTCATTAGTAGCTGCATTTTTTTTTTTACCTGTAAATTAAAAAACAACCCGTCTCAGGCAGTGAGGGTGAAAATGAAACAGCTGTTTTCCCCACTCTTGATCACACACACTGTCATTAGTGCACATTGTGTCTCTAAAAGGCAGAGTTGGGGAAAAAAGCACAGGTTACTTTATTACTCTTTTTTTTAGTCATTAATAATCTATGCAATTAAAGTGTTATTTAACAATTAGTTTTGATTGGCTGAGTCCATGGTTGTTCATATGTAGTATGCATAGTCACACTATTATCCACAATAAGAGTTATGTGGAAAACCGTATTCACTTTCATGATTACAACTTCCGACTTAAAATATGAAATCTCCTCATATGACAAAAAGGAACAAGGGAAGCATGTGATCTTTACCCTTTTTTTTTTTTTTTACACATCTATCTATCTGTCTGGATGCACGGAGGAATGTAATGATCTGCTGATATGCTACTAGGAAACTGAAATTGTTTGGGATCTTTTTTCTTTACACAGCAAAAATAAGCATTATTTGTCCATATTGTATCTGAAATGTCAGTTACTCAATATTCATTTCTGTTTCCACACTCCTGCTATGTACATTACTGCCCTGTATCGGTATTTAATACTCACACTGTCTATACTGTCTCACATTGTCTGTATTATCTTGTATAGTCCAAGCCGAATGTATAGTTTTTATTTATGTCTGTACCTTGAGAGTCACTAACAGCTGGAATCAAACTCCTTGTGTGTGTCAACACACTTGGCCAATAAACCCGATTCTGATTCTGATTGTGATGTAATTGTATACTGTAGTATACAACTATATGAGAAGCCCATCATTTCTGAATGATTATCATTATTGATGGGAATATAAATCATTAATTAAAAGTAAAAGAGTAAAAGTATTAAATGAATTAAAATGATTGTGTAGAAGTACGTGTCATCTTTATGATTGCAGCAGCAGTTCTTGTGTAGGTCTACACCATACAGGTGAGATTATAAACAAAGGGGAAGATTTGTATGTGAAAACTGTCTGAGAGAAGTCTGGGGTATATATGGCGATTCGAGGCAATTACAAATAATTGTAGCATTTGTAATAATTAGGTAAAACGTTTTCAAATTTAAATTGGCACAAGTCCCATTATCAGCTTGCTTTGAAGGAATACTTTAAATGACTTCAAAATCACTACCCAGTATTTTATGTGACATGCTTTTCAATGTTCCCAGCATTTGAAAAATCTGCACTCTTCAGCCAATTGAAATAAAATGCGTATTATTCAAGCTTGTGATGCCTGTCAGTGCTTCAATGTGTGGCACAGAGGTTCAGCACAGCGGGTGGGGGGCCATGAGGTCAAAGGTCACTGGTGTGGACAGCATGATGGAGCAAAGCCAGAGAGCATGCAATTTATTTTTTTTTCAAAATGCTGGATTATTCTTTTCAACTGTGGATTTTTTTTTATATGATAAAATGAGTCATGATTTGGCAACCTTTTTAAAGTGGCCACAGCAGATATGTAAGCCTTAGTATCACTAGAGGTGGTTTACACACGTATAACACACACACACACACACACACACACACACACACACACACACAGAAATGATGTTTGCAAAGAATTCACAGAATTAGCAGAGGTCCTGTGTGTCCTACAGAACGAAAGCAATGTAATAAGAAAGACTGATTCAAGTTTATTCACAAACACAAGACATGTTTCTGAAAAATAAAGTGCACATTTCTTACCCAGTTAAGCAAGCAAACTAGTGATTTTGCTAGTTTATTTTTTAGTCTGATTATTTAATTCAGCTCAGCAAGTCTTAATACTTTTAGCCCCTAATAATAATTTGATTTGTTAAATCACCAAGGCACAGTGAAGGTGGAAAGTAAGCATCCTTATGTCCATGTTATTTTGCCTGATGTCTGTGCTTTCCCCCTCATTTTTCATATATATAGATGATGGTTGAATACATTCCCCACTATCCATGCAAGCAAACACCTTATTTGGTGATTACAATATTACATACCTGTCAAAATTGTACCAAGAAATTACAACTGGTGAACTGATGACAGGGTTATGGGTGCCCAAAGCTCACTAATAAACACTGGGATAAATAGCCAGTGTTCTCTAATCCTACGGAAGAGCCGCTGTAGGATAAAGTGCTGAAAAAGTTTAATTATAAATAGGGAAGGTGGCACCAGGATGCCTTCTGGGGAAAAAAGCAAAACCAGTGGAGGCCAGGTGATACTCTGGGATAGTTTCTGCTGGGAAATGTTGGGTCCTGTCATTTAAGTGGATGTTGCTTTGACACTTACCACCAACTTCACATTGTTTCAGATCAAGTTACACCTCTTCATGGCAACAGCATTCTTTAATGGCAGTGGATTTTTTCCAGCAGAATAATGCGCCCTGCCACACTGCAAAAAATTGTTCAGGAATAGTCTGATGAACTAACAGAGGTCAGTGTTGACATGGCCTCTGAATTTCCCAGATCTCAATTCAATCCAATGTGCTGGACAATATGTGCAGGTCCAATCCATCGAGGCTCCACCTCACAAAGAACAAGACTTTAAAATATCTGCAGTGAAGATAACACAGCACACATTCAGAGGTCCTTTGGAATCCACGCCTTGACTGTTCAGAGCAGTTTTGGCAGCACGAGGGGGGATTTAAGCAATATTAGGCAGGTGGTTTTAATCTTATGGCTGATCCGGTTTATGTAAGATGACTCTGCATTCTGTTAAATAAGTCTACTTGTTCACAGATAACACAACACTACAACTAACTTTATGTAATGTGGGCATTTTCTAACGCTCACAAGGAAACCATTAAATTCTTATATTTAAGTAAAGTATTTTATTGTTGCATTTTTGGCCTGGAAAATGTATATTACAAGCAAAATTTTTCACTTTTTAGAAAGTGCACAGCCTTTATTCAGAATATAAGCCATGAAGATTAAATTTAATGTTACGCAACCCCCCCCCCCCACTATCTTTAATACCTGTCACACTTTTCACCTTTTATTGTATTGCAATTATGAAATAACTGAGTTGATTGAGTTGCTGCTATAACAACAAAATAGATGACTGATTCCTGATTCTAGATTTTATTGGCCAATAAGCATCGAATGACACCATAGAATTGTTCCAGAATGAAAATATTGGAAAATCCTGGTACTTAAACTCAGATATTTTAGCAATTACCACCTGCCTATGTTTAAATTCAATACCTATTTTAGTTACGGAAAGTCCATCCTATTTCCTGTCTAAATCTAGCAAATATGAGACTCACCAAAAACTGACACCTTAACACCTTTGTAAAACAATTTTAATCACTGAAAAAAATCTTAACGCTACAGTCTCTGTGTTCAGTATTTCTTATGATCAGTACGAAGCAGGACTCACGTTTGGTATTTTTAAATACAGACTTTAGGGAGTTTTGCATAATTACCTATACAGACACATAAAAACGTGGAAATAGGTATAGGAGTATAAAACGACATCACTGAAATGCAAAACTTCAAAATGCAAAAAAAAAAAAAGAAAAAAATGTCCCTGTACATATAAAAATAAATTAATCACCTTGCATCATTATATTCCTGTTTGTTAATTATTTCAATCTCCCACACCGAATGAGTTTTAATAAATCCTTCACACTATCAGACAAACACAAATACTTATTTACATTAAAAAAGAGGTTTGAAAAAAAAAACAAAAAAAAAACCAAGCTCTGAGCTATATTTTAAACAGCTTATTCTGATCGGATAAGACAAAAACTAAACAGAGAATAGACTGTATTTACAGAATGAACAATCCGAGTAGGTTTTATGCTCAAACACGACATTTTAATTAAAAAAAAAAAAAAAAAAAAAAAAGTACTTACAATATTCAAAGGAAACGGGAGACAAATTTTGTGACAATTTTGAACAGTAGTATAAAAAGCTTTCAGACAACTGGGCTCTAAAATATTATCTTGTGCCCATTACAAAACAAACTCAAATAAATAAAATTAAAAAATAAAAAAAAAAGGAAGAAGAATATAAAGTTGGCTTAAGAAAATTATCATTGCAGCACAAATATTGTAATTGCAGGCATGTGCCGATAATCAGGTCTGAGATACATCACGATATTAAATAGAAACAATATTGGATACAATATTGTCTTACCAGTGAGGACAGCGTTGTCTGAACGTCCTAATTATTTTGGACTGTTTTGGAGGAAGGGACCTCCAAACGAGGGGGAAAAAAAGAAAGAAGAGGAAGTGAAAATTCTCGTGATGTAAGCAGGTCATATCGGCACATGCCCGAGCAAATCTGAGCTAAGCTTGGTCACTGCGCAGGCTTTTATCTGGTGTTGCCTGTGTGACACTGATTGGTAGCCATACGTTGAAATTCTTAATATATCTTCCTAAAACCAGACTGAGCGCAATCTTAAAAGGAAGCGAGAGTGGCAGCGTCTCCAGTGTGTATCCTCAGCACGAGGGCATGGAGGGAGATGCCAGGCACTTGGGTATGGGTCCTGGTATTTTAAATATTTCAGTCTTGGCTCGGAGAGGTAGGTGCTCGTTTAGGAGTTCAGCAGGATCAGCATGTCCCTGTTTGGCCCTCTGAGGCAAAGGCCTTCATGGTGGATTAAACGCTTCAGATTTGATTTGATTTTTTTATTATTTTTTTTCCACAAAAAGACAAAGCAGGGTTTTTTAAATTTTTTTGTGTGTGTGTTTTAAACTAGTCCAGTTTATGTTAAAGAGGTAACAGTGGAGAGCAGATGCATTTAGTCTCCAGCCAAGATCACTCAGCAATACCCCCCTCCCCCCACCCCCACCCCACAGTGATTCACACCAATATGTCGCTAAGAAGCGTGTGTATATCTTGGCCCCGAAAATGGTCCGTCGGGACCTTAACCTTTACAGCAAGTTATTTAGTCCGATTCAGTGCAATGCTAGAGCTTGAGATATTCGGGCCAAGATGTTTGTGTGTGTGTACGTGTATATGACTCTGGGTATGTGCACATGTTTCTGAAGCTGCTCTGATGGGATGGTTGGCCCCCACTTCCAGCAGTTCTTCTCCCCACCTGTTCAGGTTTTCTCCTGCCCTGTGACACTCATGGTTTTCTCACCCAGCCTCTGCATGACAACAAAGAGCAAAGTGATTCAAATGGACTAGAAGAGTGAGACAAGAAAGTGCAACATATTGCAATCTAAAGCTAAATGTAATAAATAAAACGTTACTATTATTTGTTTTATAATAGTTACAAACTTAATATAATTTCTCTTTTTAATAAGCAAAAAAATGCATCTACATGTACAGACCTGTTACTAAGAATTCACAAACACCACACTGAAGACGATTGTGAAAAACAAAAATGAACAGTTCTGACTGTTGCATAAAGAAGTCTCAAACTGGAGACTCCTTCCAGAACCAAAAATAAATATTCAGAAAACGGCACTATATCAGTTACACATGTTTAAAATTGGTTATATGTCTGTCTATCATGTTACTATAGAGACAATAATATTATGATGATGTTGATATAAACCCTGTGATATGACTTACACCGGACCTTGTTGTTAGGGCTTTTGTTATAGAAAGCTATAGAAAATCTTCTGACCAATCAAATTTGAGAATTTAATAGTGTTGCAGCACTTCGCAAAATTGTCACGTCATTGTAAAGCAGTTTGTCCTGCCACAGTTTTTTGCAAAATTCAATGTTTGTGCGGGTTTCAAAATAAAAAAGTGCCTACTGCAGTAAATAATGACGGAGCCTGACCCTTCATTAACTTTGGTTGGTGATAATCATTAATCTTTGCCTCTGAGTAAATCAGTGATTACTGGACTCCTTATATAACGACGAATCTACAACTGAACTACTAGTTGAACATTTCAGAGCGGCGAGTTAAACAATGATGATGAACAAAAACTAATTACTAGTGAGGAACTAAAACCTAACCTAACTAACCCTAATTAATAAGTGAAGAAATAATCAAATAAAACGTCAATAGTTTAAATGACAGTTTTATAGAAAGTGTTATGTTACTAACCGCAGCTTTCTGACTGCTGTTTTCGGTATGTAAAGCCAGGAAGGGGTTGGCAGCGATGGCACCCTGAGTGGCAGGAAGCAGGTTGTTAATGGGCAGCTGGGAGGAGGAAAGCTGCTGCAGCTCGTGTTGTTGCTGTTGTTGCTGCATCAGCTGGTAGAGCAAAGCATGTTGCTGCTCCTGGATCACACACACACACACACACACACACACGCTTAGTACCAGGAGAACAAACAAACACACCAACAAGAACCGTAGTCGGCAGTTTTATCGTGATATTTGTTTAAGGAGTCTGTTACATTCGGCTACAGATTCTTTTTTTTTTTTTTTTTTTTGAGAAAAACAAATGTAGACAGAAATAGACTCGATGTTATATTACAAAACCCACTAATAGCTACATGTTGAAAGTTTGTTTATTTTTACAGATTGCAGTAAGTATGTAAAGCATATCATCAAGTTCATGGATATTAGTGAATAACTGCATGCGGTCTGATGCAGATATTTATGGAAAGAAAAAAAGGATTTGGGTTATTAACATTATCCTCATAGCTCTAATAAAGAACTGCTGGATTAAAAAAACGTCTAGCCATACAACCTAAAGCCATATGGTGAGAGTGGGTAGGTGTAAATGGTACCGGTGTGGGCTGCTGGGAATTGATGAGCTGCTGCAGTTGTTGTTGATGGAGGAGAATTTTTCTCTGCTGCTCATTGAGGAGCTTCACTGCACTAAAACGCACACACAAAGGTATCACAAACTATCCCCAGTATTAAACGACACATAAAGTACATATAAATCTTTGAGTCATACTGCACTATAATTAGCTGGGTTTAACTGTTTTTTTTTTTGTTTTGTTTATTTGTGTGTGTTTTTTTATTAATTTCATCTTTCATATTTAAACAATTTTATTTAAAAGGATGATCTTAAGCCTTTCCTGGGAACGGTGAGACTGGGAATACACCCCTTGATGGGACACTGGTTCATTGCAGATGTCATACACACACACATTCACAGCTAAAGACGATTTATCATAGTCAATCCACATACCATGGATTTGGAATTGGGTAAACAGTAACCTGAACTCAGCATCGAACCAGAAAGCCTTGAGCTATGAGGTGTCAATGCTACACACTTGTGCTAAACCATGTGCTAAATCTTTGTGAAGAGCAAGGATCTATTTTACACCCAGGAAGTAGAAGAGAATTTCCTTAGCTTGCACATTGCAAATACTGAAGGCCATGCTGCTCCTCACCTGGTTTTCGCAGTGGTCATGATGCTGCACCCAAAAACAAGCAAAAGCGAAAGTGACAGAAAAAGAACAGACAAAGGAGACATGAAGGTCAGCATGCAGGCAGGTCTACAATACTAAAAGCATAAAAGCAAATGACCAAGACATATGCTGAAATTCAACTTCTGAAACGATATTAGTATTTGTGCAATACTGATTTTTTTTTTCCCCCATTGGAAGCTAAAAAAAAAAAAAGGGGGGGGGGAGTTGTAGCAAGGAACCTCACCTACTGTGGTTTGTTTTTTTGTGTAAATTGCTGATTCTATTAAAAAAATATTATGGAAAAACAAAAAAAACATCAAATTAATTAATATATAGCATTGTACATGGGTAAAATAAGTCTGACTAAGCACAAAAGAAAAAGTTATTTCACGCTAAACGGATTTGCGAAATCACTTGCGAAACTGAGGTTAAGTCGTATAACAATCAGCTGAATTCTTTATGAATGCAACAGCGATGTTGTCCTATAGTATATTATGCATTAATTAAAAAAAATTGTTCCTCATGCAAAGGTCGTGCTTTCACAGATTCTTGTGCCTCCTGCCTAAACAATATTTACCTCAGAAGCTGACTCTAGGGTGGGGGAGCATGTTATAGCCCAACAATTTTATGCATTAATAAACACCTCACGTTACCTTACAACCTCTAGTAGTTACACTTAAAGTTGTGAGATGTTTGTAAAACAACTTCCTGTTCTCCTTTAACTTATAGTATTATATCAGCCAAACCTTCCCATTTAAAGTCAACAATAAAAATCAGATCCCCCCCAAAAAAATGTAACTTAAGATATTTGTTCAACATTGTTGCGTTATCTCAGACTACTTCCAAAAATGCTAAATATCATCTGCTTATAGAAACAAATGTACACCTTATAGATCTGCTAATGTAGAGCGTCTGCTTTACAAGTCCCTAAAGATTAGCTGTACAAAAAGCTATTACACCGAGTGCATTTATATAAACCCGGCTCTAAAGGGCCATGACAGTAAGATGGTAGTGCTTTTTACCAGTCACATGTACATTACAGCAAAGTGAAATTCATTCTTCGCATTTCCTATCAATGTTAGGAAACTGGGGTCAGAGGGCAGAGTTATTTACGAAACAGCGCATAGTGCTAACCACTGAGCTACCACATCCCGTGAACACATTTCAAGAAAAGAATTTCATAGTGCTGTGAGGCAGTGGCCCCCAACCTTTTTTGAGTTTGATTTTGCAGTATATCGCAACTGATTTTCAGCACGTCTACAAACAAGATACAAATCCAGTGTCCAACAGCCTCTGTTTTGATTAGAAGCCATAACATGATATGATATGATCTTGTGTTCCAGCAAGCAAGCAAGCAAGCAAGCGAGCGCAGGAGTTCATGTGTATATGTTACAACCGTTACACTCTATTGGGAGTATATTATATCCATGTTCATGCGATTTGATTTCTCTGGAATCTGAACGTCTTACAAAATCACGCAAATTCTAATAACTTCTTTAATAACGCACCTGTTATTATGGCCACCAGTGATAGGTAGGGAGGTGGAAGTGATGGAGGAAGGGTGAGGAAGAGGGCTGGAGGACTGAATTACTCCATTGAGAGCCCCCATGATGCCACTCATAGCCCCGTGGGTGCTCTGCTGTGCCCCCATCAGGCCATTCACCTGCTGCTGAGGGGGGCTTTGGGCAACTGAGGTAGGAGTGGAGAGGGAGGAGGTGCTGCTAGAACTGCTATGGCCACCAATCAGGAGATCCTGCACAGAAAAAAAAAAGAAAAGAAAAAAAAGAGAGAGGGAGTGTGGCTATGAAGATCTTCAGTTGTCCAGGCCATTGTAATTATTCAAAATGCAACGGGGCTGTCTATGAGACATTTCTCTACTTCATCAGATCTATTGAAGGTCTTGGGATGAGTGAAGACATGTCTTCAAGATTATAAGCAGCCCAGCTGCATTGCTTTACCATATTTTCTGGACATAAAGATTCTTTTTTCTGCTTCCAAAACAACCACTGCACTTTGTTACAATATTTGCACAAGCCCGTATATAAGTATGATTATGGTAGGCAGGCTATTGCAGCAATTACGGTAATTTTATTATTATTTTTATTTATTACTATAGTGTGGTTTTGGTCACTATTCACACTATAGTCGTATTAAACTACAATATAGATATATAATATATGACAAAATATATGATATGCGAAACATTTTTAGTCACTGACTGCTTTTTTTTGTTGTTAAACTGAGATTGTTTATTCATTAATTTACTGTATTCCTTTTATTTTTTGGTTGGGTGTTGTTTTAGCACAAAACATATGTTTTTTTTTACCATCTCTGTGCTAAGGTTTAACACAGTAATAAAACCATGAAAAGATGAAAACAGGGTTATAAATCTTTTCTCAAAGCTGTGTGTGGAGAATAAACTCAAAGTAAAAAGAGTACCATTTAATTGGTCCATAAAACATACTAGAAGCAAATTATTTCAATTTTCTTTTTTCCATTATAACTAATTTGCAGACAACAAAGCAATTCTCAATCCAAACGGATTTGGACATTTAAAAAGGAACTTGCGGCTTGCCAGATTTCAAGCACTGAGATGACAAAGTCCAGAAAATATGATACTGCTATTTACTATACAGAGGGTCAGACATTACAGATAATTACAGATCCATTTCCAATAAACATTTTTTTTTAAAAACTGGAAAGAAAGAGTTTGTACAATGACACAGGCAGCAGATTAAACTAGAGGTTCGTACCAGTTAGCATTTATCGTTACGTTGCTGCCTTCCATAAAAAAATTGAAAAAAAAAAAAAGCGATTGCATTATTATTCTATTTCAATGGCTAGAAGGTTATACGAAATAGCACTTGACTCAACTAAACAGGTGCTCAGTCCCAGCAGGTCTGATGTGCAGAGCAGGAGTAGAGCGAGTTACCTGAGTGGGCAAATGTTGAGAGGAGTCTGTTAAAACACTGGTGCCTAGCTGAATGCTCTTGCTGTTCAGCATGTCTGGGGGAGAGAAAGATTGGGCAACTTCACATGAGTGATGACCAGATTAATGGAGCTGCAGGAGGGAGTGAGGCTGCAGCAGGAGTTTAGAGAACGAGGGAATACAGACAGAGGGGACTGCTCACTGTGTGTGCAAGTCAGAGTGTATGTGCGTGTGTGTTGCTTGGGCGCTATGGTAGTGTTTTATGGTGTGGATTGTACAGCGATATGTAATTCGATGATAGAGCATTGTTGATTATAAAGCTGATGCGTTAATGTGTTTGTGTTACTGTAGCAAGATGGAAGAGCTTCTTGTCTTGTTAGTGTATGAAGGGTTTTTTCCCCACTGCACACATTTTGTTTTTAACACCATATAAATTAAAATAATGCCGCAGTTCTGTTTTCTTTTTTGTTTGTTTGGCATTCACAAGAAATAATGGTACTTGTTTAGTTTACGTTTACATGCTTTTTCAGAGTTACGACTTACGACAATTTTCTTATTTATACAGCTGAGCAGTTGAATATTAAGGGCCTTGCTCAACGGCAAGAAAGATCTGGGTCGTGCGGAGACTATCCAGCATCTTAACCACTGAGCTACAACTACTACTTTCTTTTACTGGTTCTTATTTTTCCAAATGTAGGCGCATGTTTTTTATGGCACAAGCTGACAAAATTTCCGAAGCGGAGTAGTGCGACTTCGGGCGTTCTTGCAAATTCGACTTTAATTTGGTCGTATTTCCGCCAAATTGAAATCATTTTCATTTCATCACGACGCCAATTATTAATCCTGTTAACGCTCATGAAATCGTGTGCAGCAGCTTTTGCTGTTGTCATGGTGACCAGTTCCCATTGTCTCTCAAGTAGGTAGACAAAGCACTAGAATCCCGCATACCACTGGTTCCTCTTTGAGCCGGTTCATGCTTTTGAATGTGCAGTGAAAAAAAATATGGCCAAAATGCCACAGAGATGGTGTGTGTGTGTGAGAGTGAGTGAGTGGGTGGGTGAGAGAGTGTGTGTGTGTGTGTGTGTGTGTGTGTGTGTGTGTGTGTGTGTGTGTGTGTGTGTGTGTTGCTGCAGTGCAATACGGAGAAAATGGAGTTTGCTGAGGCCGTTAGTGTGTAAGTGAAATAAAGAGCTGTTAGTGGGTCTAACCTGTGTGTGTGTTGCTGTGGTAGAGTGGAGAAGAAGCGGAGCTTGTTGTTGTGTTCGAGTGTGTGAATGGCACTGAGAGCTGAGCGCTCAGCAGCTGCAGTCGCTCCTTCTTCATAGTCAGGGTTCTGATCTGCTCCTCCAGACGCCGATTCTCCATCTGCAGTTGGTGCAGAGACTTCAGCATGGCCAGCACTGCAAACACACACACACACACACACACACACACACACACACACACACACCTTTAGCACACAAATGAACCAAGCAAAAACCAAACAGTGGAGAGAAGCAATTGACAGCTGCTTGATAAATGGCACACAATTTAAAAAAAAACTTTTGAAACCACATCCAAAACGTGGTAAATTCATATTTAAAAAACAAGAACAAAAAACCAATAATGGTTTAAATGAACACACAACCAAAATACGAACTCCGCATGTCGTACAGACTTCACACGTGGGTTCGTGTGAAGAAAGAGAGTGAGAAGTGCAACAGCTGTAGCTGACTAAACGAAACATTTTTCTCCAGCAAGGCTACCTGTCACACACATGCCGAAAGAAAGAAACCGAGATCCGTGGCGCTTAGCATGATTAAGTGTCCATCTGTCAGTACACAAACTAGCAGAATTATAGTAAAGTTAACAAGCGTTTCTAGAGAAACGAGACGGTTAAACCCTTCATCAGATTCTACGTTTGATATTCAATGAACTGAGTTACGAGTTATCGTCATGATCAATATTCTTAAGAATGATTGAAAGATGCCTGACAAAAAGTCAAGATTTTTTTTTAAGTGACAAAATTGCACATTCTAAGCAGAAGTCAAAAATAAGTATTTTCTATTTTACTTTAAAAAATCTATAGCTGTTTTATAACTACAGCTACAGTCACATGCGAAGAAACAAACTCACCATGTGGCTGTTAAATATAACTGCTTATTACCTTATTAACTAATAATAGGGAGGCATGTCATTTTTTCAAAGAAACATCAAGCAGTAAAAGACGTATAAACTGTTTCTAAAATGCTGTGATTATAAAATAAATTTCTGGATGTCTGATTATATTCCAACAACTAAATATCCCATTGTGTTTTATTAATTATTGACCTACTTATTAAACTTTTATTCGATTTATCCTTCACTAATTCATCCACAGCGTAGAGCACTGTGGCCACCATGTGCACTGTGTAATTAACTGTAGAAATAACTGGACTCTTCAGACTCACAGCTGAACCCCACAGAGCAGCATGAAGCCACACTTTCCTCTGATTTAGGAGCAGTTATATCCAAACGTTTACCCGCATTACCGGAACCACAAAACTGGTTTTAGATCAGCGGCACAGGGCGCCTTCTACACATGCTGGCACTTCCTGTTTGAGGCCCTGTTGAGCGTTTCCTCTCATTTAGTCCAACAGCTGCTCCTCATAAAGCAAAACGGTCAACGCATGATGTACTGCGACTCGGGCTCACGCGCTTAAAGCTTCATGAAACTCCTGCACAATATCAAAGAACGTAGCCGTGGGACGTAACTGATCTCCTAATACCTGTGGTAAAACCTATTAATTAATGAAAAAGCTTTCAAATATTACACGCGTCAGTACTTCATCTTTTTTATTGAGGGGGGAAAAAAAAAAGACATTTTCTTATTGAGCTGTGCTTAAAATTGTTTATTTTTTCTATTCATGAATCCACCTTCAGTATCATTGACAGAGTTAAATGAGTGGGAGCTTCACACCACTAACATCTGAAATGGGAAACATATTCCACAAGTTTCTTTTCACAAATGAATCCAATTAGTATTTTGATACAGAACTCTATTTTTAGCCTATTAAACAACTGAGCTTAATAACTTTGGCACTGAAAGAAAAAAAAAGTCAAGTATTTGTTAATTGGAGAAATTAGCCGCGGAAGGAACCCCAATAAGAAATGGAGCTTATAATTAGCGTGGCAAACGTAATTAATTCATTAATTTGTGGGCGAAAGCTGACTTGCGTAACAATAAAGTCCTGCGCCAGATGTAATTACAGACGTTTAATGTGAGTGCGGCGGGGTTTGATTGACAAGCAGTTCAATCCTGCTAAAGTGTAAATATACATATTTTATCATACACAGATGTATGCAGTCGATCACGCTGTCTGACACACACACACACACACACACACACACACACACACACACCAGGATCGAAAACAAAAAAAAAAGAAATTAAGAAAACCCTAAAGGCAAGAAATGTAAGTATTGAAAAGATAACAAAAATGGGACTAGTCCTGAAATCAGTAATCAAATTAATGATGCTTTTTTTTGTTCGAGTTTCGAAAGAGGAAGTGGGTGTTCTTGTTCTTCCTGAATGAAGAGCGTGCATGGAAAACTCGCATTCGATTATTTCTTGGCGGCTTAATCAACCTTTATTAAAGTGTCAAAATGAAGCGAGCTACAACAGCGAAACGTGTCTATTCAATGAGCGCCGTTTACATCAAAACATCTTGGCTAGACACTTTCCACAGTTTAGCTACGTATTAAACACAAGATCGTTCATCCATTCACACTCTGACGATTTAGTATTTGAAGTCATTGCTTAGATGTGTGTGTATTAAAGCTGTCAGAATGTGTTTCGCTGTTTAAATACAACTTGAATTATTGTAATTTTTATGTTTTGGAAGAAAGAGAGGGAAGGTAGTTAGTGTGGAAATACACACTGCAATGTTTAATGTGCACATGGATTACAGAGATATCACAAAGGTGTTGTTTTTTGTTTTTGGCTTTTGCTCTCCATGAGGGGAAAACAATTCAAATGGTGGAGCAATAGGAAATCAATTTAAAACTCGTTTTTCACTGCTTTTGTTGTGAAAAGCACGTTACTCGAAAACGCCGAGTGCAACCACAGAGCGTGTTTATTATAAATTGGGTTATGCATGTGCCAGACCTCATGGCTGCTGACTTGGTTGTTACTTTGAGGTCTGTAATTCCTGATTGGAAAGTGATAGCAATTGAACTTCATATTTTGTTATTACTGTACAGAGACGCCAGAAATAAAAACCTTATTGCAAACAGAGATTTGGAATGAGACCTGGGCAAACACTTTGAAGAACACTTGAATACTTCTAACTCAATTTTCACCCCTGCTAATTCTCACCCACCAGCCAGCTCTCTGTGACAGGACAGCTACTAACCAGCGAGGGCGAACTCCAACATATGCTTCCCTGCTAAACATGTGAAGCCAAGCACAGTGTTACAGACCAGAAGAAAAGCGCTATTTACCCTCTTTCACATACATGAGCTCACAGATACCTGCGACTGGCTAGTGTTGTTAGGGTGGACAGGAGAGGGAGACTAATGCTATTCCTTCCATCCTGAGAGCAAGCGCAACATTTTTTCTCAATCTTTTTTCCAAACATTCGCATAATAGTTTTCCAAGCATTTTTGTGTGGATAAACAATGAGAACAGGTGTAAAACCTTTATTATTGTTTACAAAGACTAAAGTCATTTGAATTTAAGGTAGGCATTAATTCATTAATAAAAAAAACAAAAAACCCACAAAAATTATTTATCCCAAAGATCACAATGCTTGTACTTAAAATGTGTGTGTGTGTGTGTGTGTGTGTGTGTAATATATGCATGTAATTCCTGATTGAAAAGTAGTTTCAATGATGTAAAAAGGTGTTTTGGGGTGTGTAGTCAGTCATATGAAACACATTCCTGGTATTATAATCACATGACAATATTGCAGTTTGAGGTTTATAACGCAGATATATTATATGTTTACAAAGTGCAAGACGATGTTGATTGCATGGGAAGAAATGCTGGACTATGGTTTAATGTGCATTATATTATTCTGATTTACTCATTTACTGTATATTCACTTGTATAACAAAGTCCTACTGTGTGTGTGTGTGTGTGTGTGTGTGCGCGCGCGCAGGCACTCACCATCTGCCTGTGATCCCTGGTGCAGTAGAAACTGCTGGCCTTCATTCCACTGTCTCTCCAGCAGCTGTTCAATGCTGGTGGCTGCCGGTGGAAGCGTGTCAGTGCCCAATCCTGGCACCACAGGCACTGATGGGTCATAGCGTATGTGCAGCCCGCTTAATGGAGAGCTGAAAGCATCGGAAGACAACTCTCAGAAGACTAGCACTCTTTCGATTCACAAATCATGCTAATAGCAACATGCAGAGTGTTACGATTCTATAAAAGGGGCTCGAGAATGCATAAAAACTCTAGACAGTGGTTTTTTATATAATAAAATCTAGTTTAAAAGACCCCAATTTGAGCAGAGTGACTGATCACGGATAAGAACTGCTCTCCAGAACTATCCTCAGATACAAACCAAACCACACAGCTTTATTAAAACGATGAAAAAAAAAAACCACTAGGAAAAGAGAGAGAAAAAAAAAGAAAGTAAGAGCATGTGAGACGGTGAGGGAGTGCGGGGAGTGTGTAGTTCTGGCTGGGTCTCTGATGCCGTAAATCTCAGCGCACTCTTGTTTGGACAGACAGCCGTCTCTGTTGTTATGAATGCGCCGCTCCATCAGGGGCTTCCCCGAGCACGTGAATGCATCTCTGGGGTAATTAGAAAAAACAGACGGGCGCCGCATGCTCATAAATCTCTGCTAAGAGCGGGCGGAGTGCCAACGAGCCGTAATAGCCTGCTACGGCACGGATCACGGAAACAACATGGTGAGAGATTCACAGTTCAAACTCCGCTGCTGACCAGCTACCGACGTATCCCTGCCGATTACATTGGACTCAGAATGATTGACAGGCACATGGGACACGTGGAAGTTCCACGACATGACGCACATTTCGCACTCGATTCGTAATTGAATAAGAATCTATCCACACTTGAAGCGCAAGTACAACAGTAATCCCTGTTTAAAAGCACTGTGGAATACGTTTAGTGCTATTTTTATTAAACATCTAAAGAAAAAGGTCATATGTGTTGGAAGAGACTGGTAGTGTGACGTATCCTGGCTCTTGTCTCAGTTCTTAAAGTATTTACTATACTCGCACAAGTGACTGGACTTGCGATTTATAGCGATATTGCCAAGTCCTTACTGCTCATCGCTAATGGATATTCTGATTTAAAAAAAAGATTCATACAAATACACATCATAGAAAGGGGATAACAATATATTACAATTAAGTTGCTGTTTAATTCAATGAACATGTATATATAAAAAAAAAACCCTGAAGCCATTAACCTTCTTTATAAAATGATTTATGAATTTTACTTGGAACCTGTCAGTTGTAATAGTACACGTATGCAGTTCACCGGATCCTGTGATAAGGCCGATATTAATATAAAGATTAACACATGATGTGTATCCCCGATTCGAATCCAATTATATCACTCCAATGGATCCACATCAAGCTGTCAAACAAGAACCAATGAAAATGAAGCCACTCCTGAAGTTCACCTACCTGAGGACATGCATTCGTTACATCAAAACGTCCTGCTTAAACAACTTCCTTTTGTATAAATCCAGCTGAATAATCTTCACTGTCGAAGCTGCTTTGTAAAACATCTTAAAATATTTGGCTGCGCAAAGAGATGCCACTGTGTCATCTATTGCAGTGTGCTGCAGGATGCTGATAGAGGGAACAGCTGAGCAGTGAAGGAAAGCATGTGTGTGAAAAAGAGAGAGAAAGAGAGAGAGAAAAAGAGGGGGAGAGAGAAATATTCAGTCCCCCTCTAGCTCTGGAATGTAAATAGGGCTTACCGTGGGGAAAGGTTCGCCTTCGGTGGGGTTCCTCGCCTGGAGAAGCCCAGTGCCCCATCCCCCAGCTCCTGATCTGAAAGATAAACAGAGCGCAGTCGATAAGGAGACAGAGCCTGGGAAAGGAAGGAGAAGAAGAAGAAGGTCCTCCGCTGGCCCGACGGCCATCGCAACTCCCTCACGCAAATCCATCTTCAGCTCGAGTGTTGACTCTGGCAGCTCAGGCTGCGCACTGAGTGTCAGCGAGACGCCTACATTACTCCCTCCCCCATTTTCTCTCTCTCTCCCCCTCTTCGTTGCGCCCCTGCGCTCGCTCTCTTTTCTCCCCACTGCCCTGCAGGCCTCATGCCAGACCCTGCTTTTCATTTTCACCAGTGAAAGTAATGAATCACACATGTGCTGAAGTCAGACATGACCCATCCCCCCCAGTTCTCTAGTGCATCTCCCCATCCCCCTCCAGTCAACGCCAACCAATCACAACCCCCCTCCCCTGTTCTCTTCTTCCTCTTTCAGTTTAACACTTTCCAGGCCAGCAGTGCCTCCAGCTCGAAAGCCGAGCGCTCTTTCGTCCGCCTTGTTGAAGGGGGGCCGGTCCCGAATCACGATGATCCCTCTTTTCCTCTCGTCATCAACAGCATTGCACTACATCAGGGAATGCGGCACTCAATGCTGTGTGTCAGAGCCTTTCAACACAATTAGAAAAGAGCCCTTGAACAGTCTGTGGCAACAGAAAACCAGGGTCAGGCCATGGCTACTATTAACCCTGTGGTTTTGTTTGGGGGTTAAAATGACTTTTTTTGTTTTTATTTATATCTCGGCAAACTTTATAAACGGGTGGACAAAGTGTAAAAATCATCACTGTTGCGCTTTTGCATGGTGGGCTGTGGCAAAGCAAGAATGAAAACAAACATACAAGCAAACAATGAATAAATAAATAAAAAAAATGTATTAAAGAAAATAAAACAAGAATGGGAAAAAAATTTCAAAAAGCTGAATTTTAGAAACTCGCTTTTATATAAAGGGGACATGATATTTTGTTTATTTAGATTATTTTATGTTGTCTAGTTTGTGTGCCATTAATACGAGTATAAAAATGTTTTAGCCTCACTATAACAAGTTACTTGCCAAAAAATAACCAATCATTCTTTTCTTTCATAAAAGTCAAATTTGATGTCACCTCGATACTTTTTGCGTTGTTAATGCGTTTCCCACCTTTGGGACACCGAATTTTGCGACTTTAGGCGGCCAGCATTTAACTGAAGTTTCCAAAGTATGAAAGGCGAGCGTTATTAACGTTTAATAAAGGGGGCCAATCAGCTTCCAATATGCAAACAATTGCAATGCAACCCTGTTCAGCAGCAGAAAACAGGGCACATAGCATCAGGGGCTTTTTAAATTTGCATATAAATAGAATCGGGATTGCTTCACTCAATTTTTGTGGCTTTTATTTTTTGTGTGGAAACACCATGTCTAGCAATTTAATCGTTCAATGTAGAAAATTTGTACCTTTTATATCAAATATTTGAGTAACTTTCAATTCATATGCTTGTCTGTCTGATGCAGTGGGGTTCATGAAGCATAGCCTGAGAGGTGGTGTTTTTTAAAAAATTCTGTTATCCGACACAATTGAATGTATTTAACCCGAAACTCAGGATTATAAAGATTGTCGACGTGGATGTAATGTGTTTGCTGGAGCAAAGCTGAGGAACATAAAATATCTATAGTATTTATAAAACAGACCAATTCTTTTCGCTTACATTTACACAGTTGTCAAATATTGTATTCGTACACACTGCATCTTTCCTGTGCACTGAAGGAATCAATGGAATTTATTTGCAAATCACATTCTATTACACACATGACGATATGAATTATAGTAAAATGGGTCAGATGTGTAAATAAATAATAAACGATTTGTATTATTAAAATAAAAGTAAAAAATTATATATCATCATAATGATTGTTATTATTATGGTGGCACTGGTAAATCTAAACCAGTATAACTCCTATGCGTAAAAAAATCTTTTTCCTTCCTGTTTACACTCGGATGAAGAGAACTGCACAACTGTGTGGCCAGTCTTTATTAACTGTCGCCATGCTTCATTAGCTGCCCTGGCAAATCAGTGCTGCCTATGGAAAGAGTACGGTCTGATCAGAAAATCTATCTATATAGAAACACTATGACTGATTCCTACAGTTAAGCAGATCAGACTTTTCAAAACCTCTCCTTCTCCTATTCTTAGCTAAATGACCTTCTGACCCCTCCCCCCTCCCCTTAAGAACGAGGCCATGACTGATCCATTATTTCTCAAAGGCCACATCCACACCCTCTCCCCCTTCAGCTGGTCCCCATTTTCAGCATGGCCGGCGGATTGTGGGATTGGTGAGGTGAGGGATATCCCCACTGTGTCATTTCCACAGTCACTGGCCAGATTAATGAAATGTCTGAGCGCTAGCATGCTTCATTTAACAGGTATGTGCACTCTCCACTTGCCTCGCTCTTTCTGCTCGCCTGTCCTGCCGAGTATCATTCTCTCATTCTCTCGCTCTCTGTCGAGCACACATTCCGCAGGAACAGAGGAGCGAGGAGATCACCGAGGAGAGATCTGTGACACGACCTTTGTGATAGCGGGAGGTTAACAGAAGCTGAAACTGGATGTGTGTGTGTGTGTGTGTGTCCCCTCACCTGCTGGAGAATTCTCCGACTGGGCGATGAGGGCGGCCATGGCGGAATTGGGATTTAACCGGTTGCCGAACATATGGGACGGCGCCAGGTTAAAGGTTCCCGGTAATGAGTTTGACTGCAGCTGGAAAAAAAAATATATTAAAATTTATTCAAAGAGCTGTAGTCAAAGAGGCAGAATGTAAATTGTGTGAGTGTGTGGGGGAGTTAATAAAGCACCATGCCAGCTGTATTCCCTGCAAAGCCAGACGACAGCAGCCTCACACATCATGTGCTTCTAACACTAATTATTTAATCCAATTAAACCATTTCCCTAATAAGGGCTTTGGAGAAAAACAGGGGGGGGGGGGGGGGGTGCTGTGTGGTTTGCAAATGCCTGACAAAATGGGAGTTCTAACTACAAGGTTTGTGATTTCTATCATCATATATGTGCCAGGACAGAACTGCACAGTGTGGTGTGTATTTTATCTATCTATTTATTTATTTATTTATGAATTATTTTTAAACCTGGCCAGTCCACGGCACCCTTTTCAAACATTATGAGAGCTTCAGGGTGATAGCCATCTTTACTTATCTGCACATTCCTGGCAGAGTGTAAAGCATTCTTTTCATGTTAGAGATGTTCGCTCTCTGTCCAGGCCTTCAGCCAAACACAAGAAAAAAAAAAAGCTTAGCAGATTATGAATAAAACTTAGTGGAATCCGGTCCAAAGATTGTTGCATAATCTGCTACCAAAAACTGCTTTGCTATGTCATAACTAAATGTGCATTTCTTTGTCTAGGTAGTCTTTACAGTTAACCTCCATCAAGCTCAAGTGGTTGTTTTTTTTTTTATATAGGGATCCTTTCAGTTATACCTGAACAGCTGCCAGGAATGGAAATCCTGGCACAACAGCTCAATTTCTCCAGGAATCGTGTTAAAAAAAAAGCGTTATGTCCTCACATAGAAAACAAAAAGCCGTGTGCTTATAGTAGCAATAATAAGCACAATTGTGGACAGTGTAGTGAAAGTGTAATACATTTATTTCAATTGGAAAGCATCGTCCTTTCTTTAAAACGTTTCAAGAATCACCACGTCTCTTGTAAAAGACAGAAGGATACCCAATACCCCGTTTTTAAACTGAAATTTTAACGAGTTAACGAACGGCTATTTGGTTAACAGCTGCAAAGGGGGGGGGGGGGGGGTGTTTTTTTTTTTTTTTTTTTTTTTTTTTTTTACATGGTACAGTCAGGGATCATTTTCCCACTGCAATTAAAACACACTCCTGTCTGTAGCAGCACACGTGGTAATGCATGACGGATAGTTAGAAACGGCGCACAGGAAAATTTCAGCCTGTAGCCCAACTGCCGTGTTCACGAGCAAAACTGACCAGGCTGTATCCTCAGTCGATCATAGTGATCAAAAACAGCGGCGCTTTCTCTATTACACGCGTGGCCTCTCCTGTATGTTTTCTTGTTTCCTTTATGTAACTCTTTCAGACCCAGAATTTCATCCTGTGTCACTGTTATAACGCCTGTATAACAGGTAAAATCATGATGATGCTTCAAAAGCTATTTGCTTTAACATGATATATGATGTAATATTTCATAGAACAAAAAAGGTGAACTAAAGCATGAAGACACCCTCTGGGCTCTGTTACCTGAACTGAGCTTGACCTTTAACCCTTCACCTAACCACCTGCCCCAAGTACTCTGAGGGAAAATATTCAAAATATTTGTGAAAGCTGACCTATAAATTGTCAAGGACAGCTTGGCCTGTGCTCTTCTTTCCTCTCTCTATCTCTTTTACACATTTGCATACATACACACCTCTACGCTCTTGTTTGAAGCGTGAACATTCTTATAAAACCAATGTTTCCTCATCAAGGACAATTGGTTACTATAATGTTGGAGGCAGAGCCTGGAATCTGCTGAATACAGTAAAATTGGAGGTAGGATATGTAGACCGATTCATTACAGTGGCGTTTTTCGATTGGAAGTGCAGTCCAATTGGCGTTCTTGGAAAGGATCCTCTGTCCAATTAGTTCCAGTGAAACCGGGGGCGGGAACTGCGGTCTGATTGATTACATGGTTTCCGATCAGGTCAGAGTTAATGAGTAGAGCGCTTGATTCGAGGCCAGAGCTTTAGCCCCTGCTTGCTGTGACTTGGAGATGTGCAGTGACACAGAAAGCCTGACGGAAGCGAGCTAATTTTAGGGCGTTTATATTACTCTATATTTAACTGCTTGTATTTATTTATGTTGTATTAAGGAAAGAAGACGAACACATTAGCCTAAGAGGAAAAACTAATACAATAGCCAGAGATGAGTCTTTTGAAACAGTGACAGAGAAGAAAAAAAAAAACATATAAAGGCTAATTAAATTACATATTAAATAATTATTATAATTTGTACAAAAACAACAAATTGACATCAGATGATTGTAAAAAAAACTACGTTCAAAATGTTCACAACATTTATATATATATAAAAAATTGAATAATAAAATGTAAATATATTTGTATTTTTCATTTTTAAATCCATAATATCCGCTCAGAGTAGGATTTCGTCATTTTCGCTCCATCCACGACCTCAGGAATCACACCAACATCCTCCTCTACATTCTAGAAACAACAGCAAAAACCCAAAGGGAAGCTTTTTGTTTATTTTCCCACGTCAGCCATCTCGTCAGGATTTCCCATCGCTTCGCACACATTTTTATACCATTCTTTTGACAAAGAGAGCGCTATCCGGCGGTGCTTCTTTCAGAGAGGCGACAGACAGAGGGAGTGAAGTAGAGTGTGAACGCTATCCCTCGTTCTCTGTCCGGTCTGTCAGCTTCCATCACGTCACAGTGCTGCGCTCAATGTCTTAGCGTTCTTAGCTCCGTTTTTATTTCGGGGTGGCTGATGATGTTCACAAGGGGGGGGGTCGGAGGTTGAACCTGCACTTCTTGAACCACTAAACATCCCTAGTTTTGTTCGGTTCACACCCATTTAAGAGGACAACAAAGATTAAAAAAATAAAGCCAAGCCTTTGACAACAGAGGAGATCTGTAAATACAGCAACATATTTTATATATATATAAAATGTGATATAAAATATTTTGTCAAAAGATAAAAAAAAAAAACTTGGGAAAGCAAAAATAAAATCTAGGAAACCTTTACAAATATCAGCAAATGTATGTGTATTATTAGTGAAGCCGTTCTCAACATAGAGCATGAGAAAATATTCTTGTAAACGTTTGAAAGTAATTATGATGTTTTAAATAATATAAATCATCAGGACACCAAACAGAGCTTTTGTTATGTTTCCAGTGCGGTTTTAATCGAGATGCGCATCATGCGGATTTCGGTGTTTGATTTCGAACTTTAGTAAAACAAATGTGTAGTGATTTAAAATAACAATTTTCGGTGGAAGTCATTGATTGGCATTTAATCACGCGTTAATAAAACTTAATAAAAAATTTTTTTAATAAAAAATAGTTTAAGCTTTTTAATCACACTTGGCATCTGAGAAGCACTGAGACTATTCCTGGCCTAATAAACATAACGTGTAAAAGTCTGCATTGGACCATGAGAATAATACTAACTAACTTTGCCTCTGAATAAAAGCAAATGATGTTTGACTGGTCTCCACAGGAGCAGTTTAAAAAGTGAAAAGCAGTGTTTAAAACAGCAGCAGGGTTCGCCCATAAGCTTTTTGAAGGTTTTCAAAAAAACATTTATATGTTGAGAAAAAAGGTAAAAAAAATACAAATAAAAAAGAGAATTCTTTTGTCAATGCTGATCAGGTCAGGATGTGCAGAACATACCAACCATCAATCCATCATTTCCCATTTCTATGACATTTATAACTGAATTAACGGATTAGATTTTGATAAAAAAAAAAAAAAAAAAAAAAAGCTCACCAGATACATGAAATACTGTTGAATAATTAAAATTGAACGAAGTGCTGTGTTTTGCAAAAGATTAATTAATATCTATGCAATTTAAAAAGACTTTTATCACTGCAAAATTGTTCTTACTTCTGGCACGACACTAAGGTGATAAGTGTGATTTTACATAATTGAGTAATCTCACGTGGTCAAGGTGGAAGAGAGATAAAAAAAAAAAATCCAGCACAATTAGCATTCTTATTACTGCTCCTTAAATCAGTAAGCGTTTTATTAAATGGCAGCTTTGATGAGGAATATTGATTCTTATTTCTTTAATAAGCAGTGGGCGTGTAGCAGTAATTGGTTACGCGGTGTTTAACTTGTCGATACTTACGTGCGTGGAGGACGTGCTGGTGAAGGAAGCAGGAGTGGGCAGAGACGTGAGGTTGGGCATCGAGGCGCCTGGAATCTCAGAGCTTGAGACGGCGAGACTACCTCCGAGCACAGCACTGGGCAAAGGGGCTGTGACATCGCTGCTGCTGGGGTATGTCACTATAACACACACATGTACAAAACCTGGTTCACACTCGTCGTCCATTTCAGTTTTTAGGCACTAGAGATGTTAATGAGCTCATTCAGGGGGCTAGCGCTTAACATAAAACCAACGAGAAGCCAACAATTGGACACCAGTCCTGTACAAAGTACTGGGTTGTTGCAAAAAAATACAAATAATAAAAAATCAGCTATCACCGACCACTAAGACAGAGTCAAAAAATTGGCAGGGAAAAAACAAACAAACAATACACAAACTTTGCTTGTGCAAAATTACATTTCAAGTCTTATTTCATATTTGGCCTAAACTGGGTTGACCTACTTGTATAGAACCGCTTCTTTTATTTATTATAATTTTTTTTTGAAAAATGAAACTTGCACAAAGAACCAAAACAAAAGTAGTTTATCTATTAACCTGTTTTGATAATGTCTCAAAATGGAGTCGATTAGGGATTAAATCATTACCCCATGTGAATATGTAAAACAAAAGAGGCTGAGTCAGCATCAACATGTTACTGCAGCTTCCACAGTCTGGGTAATTATTTAATAAATCATTACATAAATATATTACATACACACGTGTGTGTGTGTGTGTGTGTGTGTGTGTGTGTGTGTGTGTGTGTGTGTATACATACGTATACATACACACACACACACATACACACATACATACATACATACATACATACATACATACATA
>NC_139598.1:7028061-7070561 GCF_946808225.1 Silurus aristotelis | reverse complement strand
CAGTACACAGCACAAACGAAATGGAACAGCTTTGGATAAATATCTGCGGGAACATGGTGTTCTGTTCGGTTCTTTTGCAGGTAGGACTAAAAACTAAGGTTGTGTTCACACGGAAGCACAGATCTGACTGATTCCTTACAGGATGATGAACTCCTGATTTGACAGTTTGCACTGCTCACACTGGCTGGTAAACGATATACAATTCATGCATGTTTCTAGGCTTACCTGTCGCTGCAGGTGGAGAGCTCACAGTGAGACTCTGTAAACTCCCATTCCTGAGCAGAGATGGAGATTTCTGATTGGTCAGGCCACCCGTTCCAGTTCCTCCCACAGTCACATTGCTAATGCTAGTGCTGCTATTTCTACCCACAATGGAGGACGAAGAAGGCGAGAGCGAGGAAGAGGAAGGCAAAGCCGTGCCGGTAATCTCCGGCGCCTCTGGAGTTTTGTTCTCCTGAGTGGTGGTAAAGCAGGGCCCATAGCGGTTCCTCCAGTTCCCTCTCTTTTTCTTCTTTACTCCTTCCTCTCCAGTAGACGAAGACGAAGCAGCGGAGGAAGAGGAGGATGAAGAGGAAGGCTGGGGCCGTTTATAACCAGCTGATGCCAGCTCCCCGCTGCCAGAGTGCGAATTTTCGTAATGCTTCAAGTTTTGGGGGAGGGGCACGAGAGCACTAAAGGTGTTGAGGGCCACCATTCCATCAGAAGTTCCACTCTCGGCCCCGCCTTTGACGAGGCGACTGAATGAGGACTGGGTGTACGTGTCTCCGCTCCTCAAGTTCGAATCTGTGAAGCTGATGAAATCAGAGCTGGGCTGAACCACCGAGCTGCTGGAGGACGTCTTGTTGCTTCCACCAGCCAACATAAGACCTGAAATGAATAAGGCAATGTGAGATTCCTCAAGAGCTGGATGCAGTGTGGATGTAAATATAAACATTACAACATAAAAACAATTTACACGCTCCCATGAATTACGCTTCCTTAGGTGAGGTAGTGAATGCAATTTTTATGCCCTGTCTAAGTTTTCATTCTGCCACACACACACACGCACTCTAAGCCTTACAAAAGATTACAGTAGCAGCAGCCAGAGAGACAACAGTCTTATCACACACACACACACACACACACACACACACACACACACACACACACACACACACACACACACACACACACACACACACACACACACACACTACTCTGTCCTTCATCCAGCCATGTCATAACATACTCAGTCAACTGTCTCAAACACACGCCATCCTCATGACTCACTGTTTCTGCGTTTCCTTTTGCATTAGGGGAACAGAAGACTGCTGCTTGATGCAATCATGTCTCAATTCAAAATTATTTTATAAGAAGAAAGAAAAACAGGCGTGGGGTTTGGTGGACAGGCGTTAACACGCGGGCGTGCCTGTTACTGTTATAGCGCATCTAGATCACTTTGTAATTTCGAACATTGCGGTCTGTAAAACCATCTTCAAAAATGTTTTACAATTATAAAACTTTGTTGTAAAAAAGACGTATCCCGTACAGTAGTCGCACAGTGCGCCAGCTGGTGGACATTAAGTTAATTAAGCATTGACTGCATTTATTTACAAATAAATCGCTTTTTATACCTATCTCGCGGTTCCTTGGAACGCATCATAGAGCGTCACTCTTCTCGACTTACAAACACTTTTCCGGTCCCTATCTATTTCGTAAGTCGGGGGCTACCTGTATCACTGTATCATTAATGTCAGTGTCAGATTATTCCATGTTCCCAGTTCAATCTGCCTTGCGTAAACAGTGCAGGCTGGTGGAGGTGGCATAATGGTGTGGGGAATAAATTCTTGGCATTTCTAACCATATGTGGTTCTTCCCCTTAATGTTGCCACAAAGTTAGAGGCACACAATTGTACAGGATGCCATGAAATGCGGCATTAAATATTCTCCTCATTTGAACTAGGATACGCAGACCCGTTCCTGCATGACAAAGCAATTCTCATAGTACTGAAGTGCAGAATAAAGCCTTACCTTGCTGAAAGGGGCTCGTCGTGGATGGGACGGTGGATGATGTAGCGATGGTGACGACGGGGCCATGAGATTTGCCCGGGTTGGACTTGCGACCCCGTGACCCTGAGCTGGAACTAGAGCTCGAGTGGCTGCTCGATTTTTTGCTCTTCCCCTCAGAGCTCTTGCTCTCTCTCTCAGAAGAGCCTCCATCTTTGGAGCTCGCAGTGGAGTGAGACGGCACTTCTTGGAAGTTGGCGTTGGTGAAACGTGCGCCTCCATCATCCATTCGCTTTTGGGACGAGGAGATTGACGAGACGCTCCCTCCGCTGCTGCTGCTATAGCTCTGAGAACATCAAACCGATGGAAAATTCACTAATATGAATACAATCTGAAACCAGTTTGGTGAAGCCACTAAACCAATAATCTTTTAAATAAATTCAGTCTTTCTGACTTCTTCTTCTTCTTTCGGCTGCTCCCATTAGGGGTCGCCACAGCGGATCATCCGTCTCCATACCACCCTGTCCTCTATATCTGCCTCTTTTACACCAACTACCTGCATGTCTTCCCTCACCACATCCATGAACCTCCTCCTTGGCCTTCCTCTTTTCCTCCTACCTGGTGGCTCCATCTTCAGCATTTTTCTACCAATATAATTCATGTCCCTTCTCTGCACATGTCCAAACCATCTCAATCTCGCCTCCCTCACCTTGTCACCACAACATCCTACATGTGCTGTCCCTCTAATAAACTCATTTCTAATCTTGTCCATCCTCGTCACTCCCAACGAAAACCTCAACATCTTCAGCTCTGCTACCTCCAGCTCCACCTCCTGTTTTTTACTCAATGCCACTGTCTCTAATCCATACAACATCGCAGGTCTCACCACAGTCCTATAAACTTTCCCTTTCATTCTTGCAGATACTCTTCTATCACAAATCACTCCTGTCACTCTTCTCCACCCACTCCACCCTGCCTGCACTCTTTTCTTTACTTCCCTAACACACTCTCCATTACTTTGCACTGTTGACCCCAGGTACCTGAACTCCTCCACCTTCTTCACCTCTTCACCCTGCAACCGCATCACTCCACTGCCCTCCCTCTCATCAGTCTTTCTGACTAAATATTACAAATATTTTATAATCCATCCTCAATATTAGGATCACACCAAACTATTGTTCATTTATTAAATCAATTTTAAATCATATTATATAAAATATCCACAGACATTGTACAAAATTTCACAAATTGTACTTCACCTATTTGGTTGTACACCTTAGTACCTTTATTGTGTATCTACAACCTAAACAACTGTCAATATGGTGTGCCTTTATCAATAACTGATGTAAATAATGGAAATAAAAGGAACATCAAGTTAATTATTGCTGCTGTACCAATAAAGCTTAATTAATCTACAGACAAAATAAAGGTTCACCATATGTGATAATACATACAAGTTATAATAGATACCCCCTTGATGGTATCACCCCAGCAATAAGAAAAAGTAAGTTTGGGGTACCTTTATTTTAAAGTTTGTGCAACTGGAAGCTTTTATCACCAAAACAAATTCCTTGTAAGTGCAAACATACTCGGCAACACAGCTCTTTCTGATTGAGTGTGTAGACTGCTAAGCTAATCGAGTGGTCGCGATCCGAGATTAAACCAACGTTTGGCTTCAGGCTATCTGACTGTGTAATTACAACTATTTTCCACATCTGGTCATCATGCTTTTCTGAAGTATTGCTGTTGTCAATAACAACACTTACTGACAACATCAGTCACCACTAGGCTTGATACGAAGTCACCATATCACTGCCACCTGTTACATTTTCTTTGCAACTCAATTCTATAAATGTTATGTTAACCAAAAAGAACCAACGAAACACTAATATTTACAGTAGGATCTAAAAGCAAAAGTGGAAATTTGCCCACTGAAACAGATACTGTGATGCATGTTGTGCCATATGATACGATGCTAATTAAGCAATAAATATTGCACAGGACCGGTATGCTCCGCCCCATGTTTTAAGTTCAAGTACACTTGTAATCAGGATATGCAACAGTAAACAAAGTGGTTAAAGTGGTACACTGCTTTTGTGGACTGTGTAAGACTCACAAATGTAACACAATTTGCATGTTTTGCCAGTCAACACAATCTGGTATTGTGCAGAAAACTGGGCAAAGATGATATACACCGAACAGGCATAACTATATAACATTATAACATTAAGACCGGTGATGTGAATAACACTGATTATTCTTTCATCATGGCACCTGTTAGTGGGTAGGATATATATTAAACAACCAATGAAAGTTAATGTGTTAGAAGCATGAAAAATGGGAAAGCGTAAGGATTTGAGCAAGTTGAGGGTTGTCAGTATCTATCAAAAGTGGACCAAGGAATGAATAGTGGTGAACCAGCGGCAGGGTCATGAGTGGCCGATGTTTACTGGTGCACATGGAGAGCGAAGACTGGCCCATGTGGTCCGATCCAAAAAACAAGCTCCTGTAGCTCAAATTCCTGAAGAAGTTAATGCTGTTAAGGCTTGATGGGTCAGGACTGTTTTGGCCAACACAATATTTGGCGGGTGGTCATAATGTTATGCCTAAACGGTGGCCATAAAATTTTGCCTGATAGGTGTAAAAAAAATTTTTTTATATTATTATTATGTAATGACATCATCAGGGTGACGCAATAGCTTGCAAAAGCCAGGTTAACATCTGCTGCCAAATACCTAATTGTAATAAAAATATAAATATAATCTAAATTCCATCTTTATGAAAAAAGTGATATTCTTTAATTAAGTTAATCTTCTTATTTCATATATAAATATGAATTGAAATTTATTCAGCCGTCACTTTAATCCAAACACATTTCTGACTGTTTGAGAACGCTGAGCATTTGGGTGTAAATCTCTGGGGGTGTCACAGACAGGTCGTCTCTCTTAAACAAAAAACAAGAAGGAAAAAAGTCTAACGTGTGGCCTCACCTTCTCTGACGTAACCATCAAGGCTGGAACAAGGGAAGGCGAGAGCTCCAGAGATTTTTTGTGTTTGGGTTTGTGACGGTCTCGCTCTTTGTGTTTCTGCAGGAATGAAGGAAGAGCACAAAGAGCAAGGAGCTTTAAATCAAGCACACATTCAAGAGTAGTTCTGTGAGTGGCAAAAAAAAAAAACTGATTGATGGAATGTGTAGAATCTTGAAGTAAGACACCTGAAGGAAGCATAAGGAGGTGAGAACGCTCAAACAGATGTGCTTTAGTCGGAACGATTCAATGCTCCGAGTGCATTTGGCCTGAACAGGAACCTTCTACACGACAGCAGATGGAGAGATTTTAATGATGAGAAAGATGAATTATATGATTCCTTCAGGAAGTGCGAGGCTTTGCCCTATTTCAGCCTAAACATGGACTGCGGCAGCTCAATTTACACCCCGGCTCGGTGGCGCGCAAAGTAAAGCTCCATTTTCGCCCGGGAAGGAGGAGCGAGAACAAATTTACACCTCCTGCTCCAAGCAAACACCTCCAACCTCCTCGCTTTCTGATCTTAAACGAAGAGCTGTGAAAAGATGAAGCCATCCTGAAAGATGCCGAAACCGTATTTACACCTTTGCCACATGTACCCGGGCATTCTTTCTTTCTTTCTTTTTTATTTTAATTTTATCCAACAGACACCTGAATGAACTTATAGGATGCGAACAGTTTATACTGCTTTTCTGTATGATAATGACTGGCCTGCCCTGATTGGTAGGAAATTAAAAGGTGCCTCTATTTCCTCTGAGACTATAGCAATTTCTGCTACAGGGGGATTTTAAATGTCATTTCGTGCCCCTCAAAATTGGTGTTTTTACCAATTGCTTTTTAAATATAAAAAGAAAGAAATTTAATGCAATCCATGTACATAAATGTTAATATAAACATGGACACGGTAAATCTTTAACATGTAGAAAATATGCTATAAATTTGGGGGGGGGGGGGGGGGGGCGTATGCTATATGTTGCCGCAAATAAGAATTAAAAAAATATATACATTTTACAAAAGGATATAGAATATTTTTATTTTTTTTGGAGAGTTTATATTATTTTTTCTCTAATTATATCCCCATTTTGAGATCTTTTGGTTATCTGCAAAGTCTGGACAAAAATATTTTTTGCAATTCTTGTTTGCCAGCTTTGCCATCAAATAAATTTTCATATTACATTTCGTGGGGGAAAAATTTAATTTCCCCATTTTAATTTTTTTATTTTTTCCCCTCACAGAAGCGTCTCACAATGCAATGATTTTAAATTTTGTTGATAACTGGACAAAGAAAAAATGTGATTCAATAAGGTTTTTGTACAGCTTGGGGTTTTTTTTACACAAAATTTCCTCACAAAGTGGCTTAAGATAAATATAAATTCTGAATATAAATCTTGAAGGTAAAAAATTTCGTCAGCCTCCCAGAGGTGAAATTGGTAGGAGACAACAAGAAAACATCTTCCGATTAAAAATCTTAATGTGTGTAACACGCCATGGTGCAAAATCATTTCTCCTCAAGACCTGCATGAAAGTAAAAAAATCTAATTGTGTAAGACAGAACTTGTGAGTTTATGTTTAATGAATATGAGCATTCGGAGACAATCCTGGGTTCATTATAAACAAACTATCAGTGTGGTGTCCCTTTGAACCTGCCTTGACCTAAAGAATTGGAGGAATCTTGTACCAAAGTAATTCATCTGAAAAGTTATTATTGTTAACATGTGTTCAAATTTGCCCAATCGATGGCACTTGAGGTCTTGAGTGGCGTACGACAAAGTTTTGAGGGCGGTTCAGACTGTCATCAATCACGTTGCCAAATAAAGCATATAAAGTGTTTAATGGAATAAGACAGAGTTTCCAGACTTCAGACTTCAAAGTGGAAAAAGAAAACAGAATACCTAAAAGATGCCTTATGTCCCTCTCTCTCCTTAGTCAAAGCATAAAATTAGCAAAGAAATGTTTGGTGAAATCTGGTTCTGAAACCACTAGGTTAATCTAGTGATTCATTATTAAGGGGATTTACTACTGGAAAGCACTTCGTTTTGGAGAAGTAGCTTCTAGTAGATTTCACCCAGGAAACAGACAAAATGCACACTGATTAATGAACATGTAACACTTAGCAGAAGAAAAGGACACTTAAGGCAAAAAGAGAACGTGAATAGCGAGAAATTCTAAATACCTCATACTTTTTAAAACATAATATTTGCATCGGGGAAGAAAAGCAGACATTTCTAAATATTATAAATAAATGTTGTAATACTACGAGAAAACAAAAAAAACAAAACATGAAAGAGCAGGAAGCTAGCAAGCAGAAAAATCTCAATATTTAGCTGGTTCTCAGACGTGAGACTTTTCCCTGAATGTTGGGCGCAAATGAAGAGACTGTGTGAGAAAAATAGGATGTACATATCGTGGAAAGTTTTCACGCATTTATTTGAATATTAAGCAGTTCATTATCCGTGTTAGCCACTTCCTGATAAAACGGTTTTTTACAGCACATAATAAGATCATGGTTGAAGATTATCATCGCACAAGATATTGTAAATAACAAAATCAGCTTCTTTCCTGCTAAAGTAGGCTACAGATCAAAATTAGTTTATCTAATATAGCATGAGGGACTACAATTCTGAACATAGAATTAACATTTTTCCTTAACCATAGCCAGCAATAATTTGCATGTTGAATATCAAATTATTGATTATTTTGGGCAAATGCTTAATGCATGCTTAGTTTTACTGATCAATACCTGCCGCAGTTAAAAAAACAAACAAACAAACAAAAAAAAAAAAACATTACAACACACACACACACACACACACACACACACACACACACACACACACACACACACACACACACACACACACACACACACACACACACACACGCTTCTTTATCCCCACCCACAAGCAACAGATTCAAGAGCTCCAGAATCCAGAAAAAAAATTACACCACCAAGCTAGAATGATCAGAATTGTAAATATGTAGAGCAGCGTGTGTGTGTGTGTGTGTGTGTGTGTGTGTGTGTGTGTGTGTGTGTGTGTTATTCCCAGATGCCACTCTTCTAGCACATCTGAACTGCCTGCAAATTGAGAAGCTTTTAGCTGCTATTGTTGTTTTGCCCTGGGGCTTGGAATTAGCTAGGTATACATCTGAGCCCCATGACCTTTGACCTTTGAGAAGAGGTAGGGTGCAAGGGGAGAGGGGTGTGCAGGGTTCCCTTTACTAATGCAAATCAGGCACGGTAACAATAGCAGGGGCAGAGACCAGGGCTCTCCATGAAGAGGAAGTTGGAAAGAGAGAGAGAGAGAGAGAAAAAAAACGCTGCTTCAGCAAGCCATCGTGGAAAAAAAAAGGGTCACATCAGAAAAGCCAGAAATAAATAAATGACCAGACATACAAACAAGATCATAAGATCCATCACACAGAAACAACATGTCTAGAGATGTCCGATGCGCATCGACCATTTTTCTAAAATGCCTAAACTTGGCGCTCGGAAAAATGGGTACCTATTTTTAACAAGTATATATGTGCATGTAATGGCACTTTAATCAGACCACAATGTTTACAAGTAAACAGTAAATATTAGTGCCATCACCTAAACAAAATCTCATTCCAATTATTCAAAATGGCCAGCATTACATATTGCACAGATACTCTTTAAAATACATTCACACACCCACCCACACACATAAACAAAATATTCCTCAAGTGTTTAAACAGGGATTATCTTCCATAAGGGTGGGGTGGGGGAGGTCGAGGCCAAAATCTATAAATCCTCCCCCTCCACAAAAAAAAAAAAGGATAAATAAACGAACGTATAAATAGGAATAAAAGTGTTTGCGTTGACTGCACTAACTCAGGCAAAGGAGCAACAAAAAAATGTAATCAAGGAGTCAAAAAGACAAAAATAAATAAATAAATAAATAAATGAATAAATAAATAAATAGTCAAAATGAATGAAGAGGATGTGCATGTGAAAGACCTGAATGACGCTTGGATAAACCTGATATGCTCTTTCACACATTTTACACTATGAGTGTAATAATCAGGTGTGTTTTTTTTTTACTAACAAAACCTAATAATGCACAACATGATGCTGTTGTCTGTCTGTCTGTCTGTCTGATGTATAGGCATGTGCTGAGACATATTTCATCCCTTCAATAGTACATTTTGAAATCAACCATTGCTCGGTTGTCTTTTACACAGTTAAGGGAATTATGGGATTGCCTTCTCAGAAGAGGACGCTCTTCAACGGCTGGTCCAAAATAAGGTACTTTAGAAGCATTGTTCATAAAGAGGGGCCTGGGGACAAGCAAAGGAAATAAAGCACAGCCGGGGTCTGATCGTGGTAGTTCTTACAATCATGACTGATCTGACTAACTTAAATCACTTATATAAGAGAAGTAGTAGCTCCGGGAATTTACATTACAAGACGTATGGCTCAACAGCAAACTCAAATATTATTGCGCATTACATTGGTAAAATAAGTTATCTTGTTCATAAAAAATGAGAACTACATGTACTGTGGGGAATTTATTTACCGTTATCTGGGGATCACACCCAACCTAAACAGCCTAAATAAAATCTAAGAAGCTTGAAGAGATTCGGCAATGAAAATGATAATGATAAAAAGATTAATAGTCCGGAGATCATCCGGAGATATCAGCAGCACACGCCTATTCAGACAAAAGTGTTACTCGTTCGTTCTGCGCGTTCTTGTGTTCGTCAAAATTCGCTGGAACTAATAAATAATTACCTGTAAACACTGATGACACGAATTTCCCCAGAACTAACAGGCATGTCTGATTATTTTTGGTGAATAGACAATTCTCCGTAATGACCGTCGCTCGTAGTGCCAAATTGCTAATCGCTGGAATGGCGCGCTTGAAACACGGAGCCAGGCGGGGGGAAACCCGGGGGCAACGCTCTCGGCACAGAGTGACCGAGGTACGTTTCCTTTACATGGATTTTAATCGGGGCAATGCTTGTTCGCGGTTAATTGCTAGACTTTAAGCAGCAAGGGTTTAGCTCATAGGCTGAATGTGCACGGAAAAGGGCATATCAGTGACGCATGGCTGATGGAAGGGAAAGCGTGGAGGCTGCCTTACCTTCTTCTCCTTGTCATGGTGTTTATCCAAAGAGTGAGAGGAAGAATCGCTTAAGCTTTGAGCCCTACTACCACGGCCTTTGCTCCTTCTCTAAAAGGTGAAAGAGGAACTTCGAGTTACTATATCAAAATCTGTCCAGTTCACTTTGTTCTCTTGTGTAGTATAGAGAAAATCTGTTACTGAAGTCAAAAAAGCCAAAAAGAAAAAAAAAGAAAGAAAAAAAACAATGTCATGATCAGCACCTAATAATATAGTTTCTGGAGAATAACAAAGATGTACCTAGCACCTAATACTTCCCCACAAAGGTGATTTAAAGATAACTCATGATAGCATGAGCAGCTGAAAATGCGCTATACTTTTGTTTAACAAACTTACGTGCCCAAAATTCTTGATTTCTGACAATCTGCATAATGTGATCAAAATGAAAAACTGCACTCGGCCAGGCTGCCATGGTACGTCAATGTATGTTTCTTATACTGATCAGCTGATACAACAAAAATGAGTCTCACAACAGACAAGCGGATAATGATGAAGCTCATGTAAGTGTCTATATTTTCTGAAAATAAAAAAATATATATAAAAATCAATAAATCAATCAATCAATAAATAAATAAATAAATAAATAAATAAATAAATTAATAAATTAATTTTTTTAGCTCAGATGACAATGATCGAACAAAATACTGGCACTTTTTTCCTCCGGTTAAAAAAAATTATAACCAAAATAAAATAAATAAATAAAAAAGAAAGAAAGAAAGAAAGAAAGAAAGAAAAATGTTTCACTGTCACTGAGTGGTAAACCTGTAAGAACTGCTGATCAATGTGCATTAATTGTGCCAAAACAAATTGCTCTTGTATTTTAAATGGAACCATTGGGACTATTATCAGAAGCTGCCAGAGGTGTTATTATCGAGCTTATTTGCATATCACAGCCTTTATGTGATATATTGTGTGGCTTCTATTCACTAATACTACTAGGAATATTTGGCATGGTTACCAAAATGTTTAGATCATGAGGTTTATTATAACATTTTTATATTACAGTTTACATTATTATTAATATTAATATTATTATTATTAGAGAATTGTTTATATTCTTTGTTATTGCATTTTTTATTTGTCACAAGCATTTGTTTTTGTTTAGAATTTGGATAGTAGATTTTTGTGTTCACTGCTGATCAATGTGCCTGAAGCACAATATAAAAAATAAAAAGGCAAAGTTTCCCTCTTAAGCCTAACATGCCCAAAACATTGTGAATGTCTTAAAAACAAAACAAAAGATCTAAATTGTAATTACATTTGCCCAAAGTTAGAAACCGTAGCAGATTGAGACCTGTGGATTGGTAAATGTAAACATGGACACAAGATAAGAAGTGTGTTCCTGCTCAAGGGTTGTAAATGAATAAACAATTATTATTTCCAATTAAGTTCCAATTTTCTATAAGAGTCCAGAATGTAAATGAGACATTAATATTATAAAACTAAAAAAAATTAAATTAATATCAATCATTGAACAGTGAATAATTGTGTGCTGGGTAAATAATATGATGTAGGAGAGCATCATTTGTTCTTTTAAGCACCATAAAGACCTTGATATATAAGTGAATTAGTATAGAAATTTTTTTCTAAAATGCATTTTACCAAAGAAAAAAAAACCAATAATTCCTGACTTAGTCCAATTAAAAAAATAAACATTTTTTTGTTTGTTTTTTTTGCAAATTCTTTCTGATCCAGTTCCAGAGAAGTGCAGCACTGTTTAAAAAAAAAAATAAAAAAAATAAAAAAACCTTACTTTTCATTTAAATTCTTCACTTTCTTCATTTGAATAAAGACTTGTTTTTTGTTTCTATGCTTCATTATATCGAACATAGCTTGAGCATTGGTCAGTATTAGTAAGGGATCAATATAATACAGAATTAATAATAATAATAAACTGAAACAAATTCTGTCTACAATTCTGCTAAATTGAGTCCACCTAAAAAAATTGTTTATTATTTAAGATTGTCAAATTTCCTAATGCAAAAATATTCGACATGCTTCTACCCAGTCCTATCTTATTTTATTCTTTTTAATCCCAGGAAATGGCTGGTGACGTTAAATTTTTTATGTCAAACATCTTAATTGCAGCAAAAACTCTCCCCAAATGCAATTCTCCTCTAAAAGAAAATATTTTCTTTGGAATGTATTCCATCTACAGATGTACTAGTGCTCACAATTTACAGCAATACCTTTTAACACAAAGATCAGCCCCCAAAAAACAATAATTGAATACAGAAAAATAAAGAAATGCCTTCTGCTATTTGCCTGAACTGTTTGGACTGCACTGAAAAGCCAAACACACGGCGTTACTTCTCTGACGGTGCTTATTAGAAGGCCTTTTCCCCTCCTCCAGCACCTCTCAGAAGACCTGCAGTGTGAGAGGGGCCTTTGTTGGGTTGGAAGACGCTCTCCTCACACACACACACACACACACACACACACACACACACACACACACACACACACACACACACACACACACACACACACACACACACACACACACACACACACACACACACACGAGGGACAAATCTGCGAAGCAGCAGGGGGTTGTGGCTTCAAATCCCACTGCAGCTCTGGGGCTGGAGGACGTTACCCCCACCTATCATTCACTCACACACTCACACACACACAGGAGAGGCAGGAAGGAAAAGCACAGTGCTGCCACTCATCCTTCCCTGAAACTCTAGCCGTCTCTCGAAGCGAGGGATTAGGAGAGAGAGCAGGAAGAGGGGCACTGATGGAGGAGACAAAGGTTCAGAGAGCTGCTGCTGATTGTCAATGAGATTAAGGGGTTATGGGGGTAGGAAGGGATAGACACTGGGTCATTCTTGTGTGTGTGTGTGTGTGTGTGTGTGTGTGTCAGGGGGTTTGATTATGCCACAGCTCAGCTTTCAGCACCTGTAATTGAAAAGGGAGTTCAAGAAATTAAGAGTTATTCCTGATGAGCGTTTAAAAGGCTCGGTGTGCACACTTTAACGAGGGCCGTCAGAACACATCTACTCAAACACGAAAGCAATAAGCTTCTATTCCAGGCCTTGAATCAAACTTCTTGCTTAATTCTTTTCACTAGACATAAATATAAGCAAATATACGCATGTAGAAGGAAATCAACAAAGCGTGTGTAGTGATGTCCATCACATGTATGATTCAGCAAAAACGGCACCAGGTCGATTGTTTGCTTCTGATTGGCTGGCTGGTGTGTTATTCCATTTACCGTGTCTCTAAAGTAAACGGGGCGGCACGTAACCATGACAACAAGCAGAAGTAGCGCTCTAGACTTTAGTTTGCACTTTGCCGTCTCGTGGTGAACAAGGAGTTCGTTTTCTAATTAAAGATTTGAATTCGAATTTCAATTACAAATATAAATATCTATATACGCTACAGCATGGATGGGTTCTAATTGAAATGGGAGAAGAACTCGAAATGAGATGATATTCACAAAAGGTTAACTTTTTTTTTTTTTGGTTGTTTTTTTTACTTAAATTGGTTTGGTATTATTTACTACACATTGAACCAAAATTTAGAATATTTTAAGTCTAATACAAACTAGCACACGAGAACATAAATAAATGACAAAAAAAACAATTTATTGCTTGATTGAATGAACGAATGAAACAAGGAAGAAATTAAGGAAGGAAGGAAGGACAGAAGGATGGAAGGAAATAAGGAATAAATAATCATACAAAATTGGTAAGGAAATGAACCAAGCTCGCAGTATGGTAACTCAAAGGCTTAAACGATACAAAAGAAACAGAAAGAAATCATTCCAACAAGCGCAAAGATAAATCGTATTCAATCTAGACTATATCTGTTTTATGAAAAGCACTTGGCGTACTGACAATATCAAAGAGAAAAGCAGAACGTGTCAATTTCTACGCCGCCACAAGCCCCAAACGGAGGCAGGTTTCTTTGCTGTCTGCTTAATGCTACTCATTTCGATGAGATGAAATGCCACAAAGCACTTCAACAGCAGCACGAGGGTCCGATTTCTAGACATTTCTAACTTACACCTCAGACACAATGCTCATCATTGTAAAGTATCATTGTGATGCTGCAGTGTAATGTTCAAATGCGCTTTACTGTATTGTGTAAATATCGTCTAAGAATTGTTAACATTAACCTATATTAATAGTGTAATGTATATTAATAGTGTAACAATCCAATGACTTGAAGCTACATATCACTTAAGAGAGACTAAAAAGTCTAATATTATTTCTAAATTAATATTAGAAAAGGATGAAGAAATGGTATAAAAACAAAGACCTTCGTTTGATTTTTCAAACGTAGGCTAGTAAATCACTTCAAATTCAGGGGGAACAACAGAAAATTAGCCGAATGAATCAAAACATCAAATCATGTGAGAACCTGAAAAGGGCACTAAAGTTATAAATTCACCCTTTAGCACTGTAATGCTGCTTTAAAACAAAACACTATACTATAGAAATTGATCATTACAATTACTGGGCAGTTTATTTGTTTATCTGCGAGTTACATATTTTGATGCGAACGATTTGGATTCGCGTGTTGAAAAAAGCTTGTGAACAAAAGCACTATGTTCCTGCAATACGACGCTTCCTATCTCGACATATAGCTGGAAATGGATATTTAATGTAGTGTAACATAATAATGCAGTGCACATGAATGAAGTTTTTAAAAACAATATAAAAAGACCATTTTCCGCATTTTGGTTCCTTCTTATATCGTATGTAAAGTCGAAAACGGAATCGGGGAAGGTTGTAGTATTTATATAATAGTATAGTAATGTTGTCAATAAATCAGTCTTGGTCAATAGCTAACAATCCAGTAGAGTGAAAACTACCATGTGCTTCCTAGAGGACATGTGAAATTACACGTTCTCGAACCGCTGGCCGTGCTACATCACCGAGGGTGGGTGAAAGGGGGGTGTGACATATATGGAAGGAAGTGCCATCCAGGCCATTACGGATACATGAGCTCACACGTGCGCATGATTGTCTTGTGTCGCTGTGATTGATAAAGGGGGGGAGTATGCCAAACCTCACTCCCTGTGAGAAAGCACTATATACTGATGTTACAATTACAAACCAAAATGGACGCGTAGATGAATGACTTATAAACATGCATGTGTTGATATTGAATTTCTACATGACTATAATTGATGGACACTTAGAAAGCTCCTTCCAATTTGTCCAAAATAGAAGAACTGTGTCTCTAAAACACTTAATCAAATGTGGCTACTTCTACAGTCAAATACATCACACACAGTGGTTCTTAAAAAGAATTGAAATGCTGCTAATTTTCATTTCCTACTGGATCGATTTACTTGCTCATTCCTTAAACAGCAAGTGCACACACACACACACACACCCAGCCCCACACACACGTACTCATACAACACAGCAGCCTCCCCACCTCCACTCGCTCACCACGCTGCTGTTCTGAACGACAGCGCGTTAAAGACGCCAGCTGCAGCAGAACAGAGCCGAGTCGGTTGATGAGGACAACAGCAGGCATGCTGTGTGCAAATACTTCATCTTCAAGGCAAATGAGCGCGGTGAACCAAAGGCTACCGGCAAGTCTGTATGCAAAAAGCTGCCTCATAACCAGCCCACGAAGAGTTTTAGAGAAAAGGCACTTTAAGTGTAGCGACAGTGTCAACTTTTAAGTCTCTGAAACAGGCAAGATGTCCAAGTAAACTGTAGGTTTCTATAAATATAAAGCTGCAGCTATCATAAGTTGAATCCTATGGAATGGAATCCCGTTTCTGCCACATAAAAAAAGTTTGGTTGCCTAATTCCGACTTTTTTTTCTCGCAATTCCGAATTTATCGCGACTTTGTTTCTCGTAAACATCCAACGTTTTTGGGTATACCCACCGGTAACCATGTTGTCAGCTTGAACTTTGATGCTGTTGGTGTATGAACGAGGGCTCCTCTGCATCTCCCCCAGAGCTGATTGTTGGACAGAGTTCTCTCCGAGGATCGGAGGCTTAGTTTTAACCCATGAGATGGTATTGATTTAAGCCCATTTCGTTTTCGTAACTACAGAGTGGGTAAAAAAAAAAGTCGGAATTGCGAGCAATAAAGTCGGAATTGCAAAAAAAAAAAAAAGTGGAATTAGGCAAACTTTTTTTAATGGGGCAAAATAGGCTTTAGCATGAATCTTCTCCACGCCGTGCTACATCACCGAGGGTGGGTGAGTGGGGGGTGTGACATATATGGAAGGAAGTGCCATCCAGGCCATAGATATATATCACAGTACATTGTCCTTACAGTATGCTGAAGAATTAATAGTGTAAGGAAGCTTAAGAAAAAGACTATGTATACTTTCAGTCTTTGATATATGAGCCAATGTTTGTGGACACCTGACCATAAGATTCACATGTGGTTTCTGAACATCTCATTCCACATTTAGTCCCCTGTTAATAATAACCTCCACTCTTCTGGGCAGATGTTCCACTAGATGTTGAAATGTTCAGCCACAAATAAATTAGTATAATCAGCAGTCAGCATTCCAATTCATCCCAATGGCGTTTAATTGGGTTGAGTTTAGAGCTCTGTAGCAGGCAAGGTTTTCCACTCCAACGCATGAAAACTATATCTTCATAGGGCTGGCTTTGTGCGCAGGGCCACGGTCATGCTGGAACGGGTTTGAGTCTCCTAGTTCAAGGCAAAAATGATTGCTGCCACATCCAAAGGCATTATATACAATTGTGTGCTTCAAATTCTGGGAAAATAACCACATATGGCTGGTAAAGTCAGGTGTCCCAATGTTTTTGTCTTTATAGTTCATCTTAATAATACACAGGCAAAAATGATTGTTGGTCAACTTTTCTTAAAATTTCCTCCTCAGTCTGCAATTGGAAGCAGCCATTCTTTGTAAGATCTTGAAGTAGGACAGCAGCCTTGTAAAGTCCATTATTTTGGACATATTTTGAGGCAGCGTACGTATATACATGTAGCCCATAAACCAGTTTACCATAAAAAGAAATACTCAGCAGACAGAACCGCCTCTCAGAGAGAATGTAAAAACAATAAAATGCATGAAAATGTAATATTGGTACATGCCTAAAAAAAGAACAAATACCTAATCTTGCTTCTTACCAGTTTGCTGTAATGGTACTTGCAGTAGCCACAGTATTTGACGTTGTCGGCGTCCGAGCCTTGCTCTTCGCACAGGAGGCCAGCAAACTGAGCGCTGCAGAGAAAAAAAAATGGAATAAACTGAACTAGTACAACAAAAAGTTAATTCAAGTCCTTTTTATACTCAAAAATTGCATTAGTATCTTCTACCTTATAAAAATGAAATGTAAAACAACCATAATTTACTTACTATACACACTATATGGAAAAAGGGGTTACAGTAAAAAAAAAAAAAAAAAAAAAACCTGGGCAAATTTCTTCAAAGGAGAAATATTTATACATAAATACCCTGAATTAGGGTTTTATATAGTTATATTAATAATATATAATTATTATATAACTATATAATTATATAATAATATATATTTTTAATGTTTTTTATTCAATTAATCAGATAAATTTTTTCTTTGTACTTTTTTTATCCGATTAATCTGAAAAAAATTAATAAATAAATCATCATCATCATAGTCCGATACAATTATTATCAAAATAATCATTGGTTGCAGCTCTAGACAAAATTATTGAGACACCCGACTTTTTCAGCCATAAGTGGTTCTTCACAAAGCCAGCTCCATGAAGATCTGGTTTACATGGTTTGGAGTGGAAGCTCTTGAGTGGCCTGCAATAGAGCTCTGACCTCAACCATACTGAACACCTTTGAGATTAACTGAAAAGCTGACTGTACCCCAGACCTTTACATCAGTACTTTACTAATGCCACAACACAAAATCCCATGGAACATCTTCCGAGAAGAGTGAAGGTTATTATAATGGCTGATTGCTACTAAATGTGAAACATAATTTGAGAAAGCACCTACAAATCGTATGGTCACAAGCTTTTGTCCATAGCGTATAAAACATACAAACTCTAAAAAACATTGTTAGGCATTGTTCATTGGTCTTTCTATAATAATTCAACATTAAAAATTTTTAAATGTATAATAATAATAATAATAGCGAGTCAGAGCTCACCTTTCCTGATTTTGATTCTTTTTTTAAATATGGATATTTTCCATAAATAAAACCCTAGAACTAGGTCAGCCAGTGTGGCCAAGGGTAAAAGACCCTTGTGAGACATCCCTTGACTCACCATGTGACGTGAAAAGCTTGGCGACAGCCGTGTTTGTTACAGGCCATGCAGGCACCAGTGGCTGCTTTACTCTCGCGGCCTTGCTCTTCACAAATGTAGCACGTCTGTAAGAACCAAAAGAGAAAAATATAAAATCAATACTAAGGCACACCCGAGAGCAAACGAGACAAAAAATAGAAGCACATTTTCATACCATACTGGCAGAACTCTCATCATTTACCATTTTAATACAATATTGTGATAAAAAAAACAAAAAAAAAACAGTCATCTATTTTAGGAGCAAGATGCTTAGATCAACTCAAGATTCTTTGGCGTCACTGTACTGAAACCCAACATATACGCTTATAACTCGCTTTATTAAAACGCCTATATGATCATTTGTGTAATTTATCTAGTTTTAGTGAATCTGTACCTACGAAAACTTTCAATTCCTGGTCTTGATTGACAGCAGTGGAACACAATTCTATCTCCTGCTGCTGTTAATTATATTCTGTGACTAAGCTGCGCTTCCTGACATGCATTTCTGCTCACCACGGTTGTCTAGAGTGGTTATTTGAGATCCCATTGCTTTTATATGATCATGAACCAGCGTGGCCATTCTACTCTGACCTCTCTCTTCAAACTAGTGTTTCTGGCCACATAATGTTATTCACCCCCCCCCCCAAAAAAAAAAAAAAAAAAAAAAAAAAAAAAAACTCTATACAAACTGTCGAGCCTGTAAAGTGTAAACAATTCTGGGAAACCAGCGAAATCTAAAATGGTCAAACCTGCCAGTGTGGCACCAACAACAACAAAGTTCACATCAGATGAGAGCTCATTGTACCTAATTTTGTATGATTTTATGCACTAATTTATGCACCGAGCTGCTGCCACTTGGCTGAACGAGCTAAATGAGCATCAGTACATGTGTACCGATTAAATAAACAATACAGTAAATAATAAAATAAACAAATAATCATGTCTCAGACAGGATCAATGATCCAATTTATTAAAAAGGTATTTTAGCAGTCAATTTGAAAGAATATTATTTGTTTGAACTGGGATACAAATACACAATCATTTTATTTAAACCTGAGGAACCTTCAACACATAGCTTCTGCCTGATCCGCGTCATATTGAGTCATTGCAGTCGTATCACAAATAAAGGAGCGATCCGATTCAAATTTGTTAATGTGCACTGTAATTTCATGGCTGTGGAAAGCTGCTGATGTGGTCTATGCAGTGCAGCTGCAAGAGGCAGAGCATGCTTACTGTGACAGCATCGACAATTTAACAAGCCTCTCCAAGGCCCGTCTTGGTAGCATGCCGATTATCGGGCGAATAATGACTACGCGGTTTAAAATTGGCTCGCAGTGAAGACTCAATTACCGAGAAAAGTGAAAGCGTTTCATCGCAGATTGAATATTTCAAGCATGAGATTAAACTTGCGCTCGTAACACATCACATGCAGTGTCACATATTGCTGACTGCTTGTTTCATCACACTGCCTGGGCTGGAAATAGTTCATACCGTGAATTTATCATATCGGGGATGAGAAATATGCAAAAAAGCACAAAATGATAATCGGCCAAACTAATATCACGGTTTTCTGTTTCGGCTTACTTCAGACAACGACATTAAACATTGGCATTAGCGCAAGGGTTTCCTTATACCGTTAAAGGAAGGGATATTTCATCTTTTGGAGTGTTTCAATTCCAATCAAAAGAAATGACTTCTTTTGTGACGTGCGCTATAACAGCATTCTAAGAACAATCCTTCTTTTACTTCTTACAAGCACTTTAACGCAGCCATTCTCAATTTGTTAAAGAAAAACTTAATGAAATAATTAACCCCTAGTGTATTTATACTACATAGCTTGTTTTCGTTGTATATTAATTACAGTAATAGCTACGATATTTTTAACAGATGGACACATCACTGCATTGACATTTCGGCTTCATGGAAAAAAAAAACAAAGCCATGATGCTGTTTTGTCATTTACAATCATTACATTTTAAATAAAATCCAAGACATCGCTAATTTCTTCTAATGAGCACTCATTAAACCTAATTTTGTATGCTGATGTGTGTAAAGTTTAGTGTAAGAATTCTACGAAAAAACTAACATGAAACCAAGCCAAAGACATTAAGTGGTATTGTATAATAACTCAAAGCCTAAGAAAATCAGTAGTGCCAGAATTGTATATGAAATATACAGTTTAATTCATTCATTCTCTTTTCTTTTATGGTTATGCACTGGAATTATAGACAGCCAACAAACAAAAGTGACACATAGAGCACGTTTACTCTCACTCCCCCCCCCCCCCCCCCCTTTAAGCCTCTAATGGTAACTATTCGGAGCCGAGATGACATAGTGAGCTCACCTTATTATAGCGCTCATGAGGGACAGACTGTAAAACAATGGGCTCCATGGTGGAGACGTTGGCAAATTCCACCTCGGGGATGTAGAGCGCACAAACCACATGAGCCCAGCCTTAAAGAGAGCAGAAAAACAAAATAACTGCTGTGTTATCGGGTCACTGTTCATTCCAGGCAACAGGTTATACAACACCAAATACTGCTAACAAATCAAAAAATTTATTATTTTCTCCCCCTCAACAAATACACCTTATTATAAGGATTTATAGTATAAACAAAAAGGTTCTGTAAAAAATGTAATATTTCAGCAGTTACCTTTGAAGCTTTCTTTTATTAGGTTAATAATATTAATGTTATAATATTAGATTTTAAATGATTCTTTTATTTAAATGTATAAATTAATAAAATAAAAATATATTTTTTGAATAATTTATTTAAATAAATGAATAAAAAAAAAGAAGAAAAAGAAACCCAAGTACACTGAGGGGGGGTCATAATTTTTAATTACATTTAATTTTAGATTTCAAATTTCAATATAAATATCAAATAAAGTTTGGCTCAGTGCAAGAAACATGCATCAATATCCTTTAAAACTTTTTATATAGTTAATTATTTGCTTCATTTTTTTTCGGTCATTTTTTATAGCACAATACAAAACCAAGAACCAAAATAATAACAATATATAAAAAAATTTATAAAAAATTTATAAATAAATAAATAAATAATAAATAAATAAATAAATACGTTAAAACAAAGTTAACAATCTTAATCTACATGAGAATATAAGGATTTTTTTATTCATCAGACTAATGAATTTTAACTGAAAACATCATACATTTATAAATGTACTACCGGCCCAATATGTCAAAATTTATATTTATAATTAAACAAATAATGGGTCAGAGAATTAGGAAGAATTAAAGAAATGTTCTTCTAAAAATCTCCTGTGGCCATTTACTCAAATATATATTTTTCAGTGAACTGTTTAAGAAATAGCTAGAAACAGTGAAATTTACTTGTTTACTCTTCTTGTGCGTAAAAGTCAAATCATAAATTTTTTTACAATTTCATTTTAAATTTAACACACGTCTGGGTTCGCAATTTTTTTTTTAACCGCTTACCAGTGCGGAATAAAGTATTTTCTTTCTGCCTGCAATGTTTACCCCCAAAGCTTACACATGTAAAGAAATCAAACAAAACTGCTAGCCCATTATGTCACTTGCCCTATTTGTTTAATTACCAATCATTTGTTAAAACCATTAAAAGCTTAATATTCAAAATTGGATCATTTGTTTTGCCCAGGAGTGTACACACATTCACAAATACACAAGTGTGGTGTGAAAAGCACATTTATGCCCAGATTTGGAAATCTATTATCTCAAACACCCTACTAGTTCCATCCCAGCAAAAAAAGCCAAACAAATCGATGTTTTGTTGGTATGTGTGCAACATAGTAATTTAATAGAAGTCAAAAAGTAAAAAATAATAAAAAATAAAAAGAAGAATAAAGAAAAATGGGGGAAACAAGACTTCTTCATAGGGAACTAAACATCCACTGACAATATATGAGCTCTTAATACTTTTAAGCAAAAACCTCTAAATCAAAGGGCTGAAGAGTCCACAGAACATTCCAGAAACAACTTCCATTCATTGCCACTAAATCAAATTTGGAGGCAACCAGGGTATCGTTGACCCTTTAGACCTACACTTTGGTCTTTCTGCTTGCTTGTGCATTCCACTGTGATGGAGCACAGCTTTAACTAACTAGATGTCACTCGGTGTACAGTCTTATACACTGTGAAATATCATACAGACCCGGAAAAACTACGCTTTTATTACTGTCTATGAAGCTGTACTCTTCATGTTCTTAGTGACCGTTTCATACCTCTCCTAAAATACGTGAATGAAAAAAATACAAAAAGTGTGGCTCAATGAACAATTATTGTATTAATTGAATAAGTAATTAATGATCTAAAAATATATCTTTGCAAACACCCCCCTTTCACCTTCAACATATCTAGCATACTGTATTTATGTGCTAAAATCGTTAAAGAGTCAAAGCTTTACACATACACATTTGTTGCTGGTACAAAGACGCGATCAATTTTCCCCAGAGTAGACCGACAACACAACCGCCACAAACACAAAAAGTACCACCCGTACAGCCTCCTTTCTTCCTACCAAACCACCAGAACATAAAACATACTTAATTACAGTACTGCATAACGTCTGCACACAAAGAAATTGGGTTTTGGGGGCGTACATATTAAAATCCAGATTCCATTAATAAAACAAATCGTCAGAATGACAGCCTCTGTCCGGTTTGTCCAGTCAAAGGGAATAACAACAGGCGTAAACTTAAAAGTGAACCTGTGACCTGTCTTTGACCTCGGACAGGGAGGGGACATTGAGGTTTTGAAGTCCCTCCAAGAATCTCGCAGAAGCCTATAAAACAGGGTAATAAAAAACCCAAAACACACCCTGAAGAACTTCTCACCCCGTCACATGCACCAGACCGGAATGACTGTAACTGCAACGAAGCAAACTTTGATGGAAAGCTAGGATTTCAGGAATACGGTGGTAAAAACGTCAAATTATTGAGGAATTCATTTTTATAAGAGCAAGGACAAAGAAAAACGTTACGTTTGGAAGCATTGGAGAAAACTCCAACACCCGAGCAAACTTGACGCGCACAAAACCTTTGCCGATTATCTTTTTACCATGTCCGCACACAGGAAACTGACCCCTAACCATTACTTATGTTGGTTTATAGTTTTCTTTTTTCCTTAACTTTAAATTGATCCAGAAAAGGAGTTTATGCTCTGCTTTCATTTCTTAATCCTGATGTTACATGCATTACTGAGCTTAATATTTGTTAGGCCTCTGCTGTTAGCTGTGAGGATTAAACTAATTCGCCGAATTAGAAAAAAAGTAATGCATTAAAATAGGAGATTTAAGATAATGGATGCCAAAAAAAAAACAAAAAAAACAGTTTAATCATTCACTAAAATGTTTCCATTAAATCTCCTAGAAGCCCGGAAACAAAGTCATAATGAAAAGATCATTTAACATGTATTTATCATCATTTACAAAACTACAGCAACACTTGTTTGTTTCGCAAATGCATAAGGTTTCGACCTATTTGCTGACTGATCTTTAAATACGATCCCTGTTTCCATCAGCCCCTAACTGTTAACTTATCAGCGTGTTTGGTTCTGTTGTAGTGCTGATAATAGTCTGTATGGTGTGAAAAACGCTGCCTGATCCCGGGGTTAAACCGATGTCCCCCTCATTGCCATTTAACAGTTTTCCGTGCTCCGAAGGAGGCATGGTCGAGCAGCTGTGCAGTCACGGCCGGTGTGTTTACAGTCTCAGCGCTGGCCTTGCCGTGAACCCGGGCCATGAAGAAGAGAAGTGCACTAAAAGTGCACTTACAGCCCCGCTGTGACCCCTACAACACCGCCCCATCGTAAAAAAAACGAGAGGAGATAAACACACATTTGCCACGCCCACTGTCACAAAGGAAAATTGCGACGTAGAGTGTACAGACGTGCGGCTTTACAGAAGTGTGAGACCCCTAAAGTCACTCACATGCTGGCTTTTGGATTTCCCAAATGAAAATCTGTTGCAAAGCTCACATGCTTATAAGCATAAGCATTTATAACTGCAAACTGGCCCATAATTTTAATTCGTTCAAATACTAAATAATCATAATTTAGCTTTTAAAATATAATAAAATATAAATATATAATATAAAATATAATGATCACCCATATACATGCACATATTTAAAAGAAACCTTGTAAGCTTTCAAAAGCTCAATACAAATACAATAAAATAAAAAGATAAAATACAACTCAAAACAATCATCAACTAGCTAACATAAAAAAAATTATTACGGTAAAGTGATGTAGCCAGAAAATGTCTGATTTCTCCACCGTTCTGAAACGTGTCCATAGAGACTATTTAAGGCTTTAAGGACTGTCTATTTACCGGGATAAAATCAGGCACAGAGAGAAAAAGAAAAGAAAAAAACTTTTAAAAGTATAGGTATAATTATTGTTTTTATGCAGCACAGGGAAGTCCAGCTGCCTGACGATAAGAAAGCAAGCAGAATTCAGTCAAAAGTCATGGTGAAATAATTGAAGCATAGTGAACTCTCTTTTCAGAATTAAATTGAACCTAATTACAAGGTAAAACTTGCTTTTAACCGAACAGGAACATGCTCTTTTCTTTACATTTAAAAGTTTTTGCTATTTATTGGTCAGGTACAAAAAAAAGCATATGAACACTCACTTCTAAAAGTCCCTAAAACTTATTTTATTAATTCTTGTGTTAACTGTCAGGCAGCCAGATGTTAAAATGTAGATTAATACTCAAAACCGATGCTGCTGTTCATGGGTTAACCTGTAAAAACTACCAGCATGTGTTATTTTATTTGTAATTAATTTCTTAATCCTAATTTGTGAAATTCTTCTAATAGACAAAAATGGTATTGCAATCATTTAAAATCATTTTCATGAAATAAATCTGCACTGACAGGGTCTTTAAAATGTAGTTACAGATTAAATATATGTTCTACAATGTATTATTATATAAATATTATCATGAATCAGAAACACTTATTGTTGCCATATATCTTGTGGCTTAAATGCAAAGCATGTAGCAGTAGTTTTCCAACAAAATTTTTTATTTTTTCTGCTAAATAAGGCACACAAAAAAAAAAGTGCGCGTGTATTTTATATATATCTCAAAGAGAATCAAATTAATGCAATACACTATTACATTGAGTAATCAATTATATTAGCACAAAGTAAATAACATTTAATTTATGAAAAAATCTAATTTAATCGTTTACATTTGTTGCACCCCATCTGGGTAATACAGATGTGTATGTAAGTGTGTGTGTGTATGTGTGTGTGTGTGTGTGTGTGTGTTCTAAAGACTTCTACTTGACTGTTCTTCTACTTAACTGTATACTTCATAAAATGTCTTTATTCTTTCCATTCTCATTCATTCTCTCCCTCGATATTTGGAATTGTCAGGATTTTCTCATTATTAAAAAAATTCTTAAAGCTGGACATAAAGCGCTAAAGAATCAATAGTGGTAGCTTCCTAGTTAGCGGCTAACGCCATCCCTATGGATTATTTAATGTTTTCATGCATGCGCGAAACAAATGGTTTCTAACTGTAGTTTCTTTTATTGTTGTGTATGTTTAAGTTTAATAGTAATTGTAGGAAAACAAAAACAAACAACCAACAAATAAAGTCCACAAAGCGGCGAGGCGGAGACTTAAAAACCCTGCGGTCCGCCAATTAATACGTTTCTGCGGGAATTTAGATTATGAATACGTTCCCAGGATTGCATTTCTTTACAATGCATCCGGAAAGTATTCACTTCGCTTCATGTTTTGTTACGTTACAGCCTAAATTAAAAATGGATTGGATTAATCAGTTTCCTCAAAATTCTAAAAACAATACCCCATAATGACAAGGTTAAAGAAGTGTGTTTGAAATCTTTGTGAAGTTATTAAAAACATTGTTTGGGGAAAAAAAAATAAAATCGATCACATGTACATAAGTATTTACAGCCTTTGCCATGACACTCAAAATGTCAAAACAACTTGATTGGAATCCACCTGTGGTAAATTCACTTATTTCAGGTAAATCAGACATGATTTGGAAATGCACACACCTGTCTATAGAAGGTCCCACAGTTAACAGTGGAAGTCGAAGCACAAACCAAGAGATGAAGCCGAAAGTGATGTCTGTAGACCGCCGAGACACGATTGTATCGAGGCCCATAACTGGAGAAGGGTACCGAAAATGTTTTGCAGCAACGAGGGTCCCGATGAGCACAATGGCCTCCATCATTTATAAATGAAAGAAGTTTGGAACCACTAGGACTCTTCCTAGAGCAGGCCGCCCAGGAAAAATAAGTGATCGTGGGAGAAGGGCCTTAGTCAGGGGTGTGACCAAGAACCTGATGGTTACTCTGAAAGAGCTTCAGCATTTCTCTGTGGAGAGAGGAGAACTTTCCACCAGTCCACCAATCATGCCTGTATGGTAGAATGGCCGGTCAGAAGCCACTCCTCAGTAAGTCACATGACAGCCTGCCTGGAGTTTGCCAAAAGGGAGCTGAAGGACTCTAAGACCATGAGAAACAAAGATTGAACTCTTTGGCCTGTATGCCAGGCATCATATCTGAAGGAAACCATGCACCGCTCATCACCTGGCCAATACCATCTCTACAGTGAAGCATGGAGGTGGCAGCATCATGCTGTGGGAATGTTTTTCAGTGGCAGAAACTGAGAGACTAGTCTGGATGGAGGGAAAGATGAATGTAGCAATATAGAGAAACATCCTTGATTAAAAACTGCTCCAGATCGATATGGACCTCAGACTGGTGGAGACGGTTCATCTTAAAAAAATATTGAGCAAAGGCTGTGAATAATTATGTACATGTGATTTTTTTTGTATTTGTTATATTTAAAATTATTTTATTTTTTTTCCCCAAACTTTCACATTGTCATTATGAGGTACTGTTTGTGGAATTTTCAGGAAAATAATTAATTTAATCCATTTTGGAATAAGGCAACATCATAAAATGTGGAAAGTACACGTGTATATATTTCTGTACGAATACATGTACACACATACACATACACACATATATATATATATATATATATATATATATATATATATATCCCTCGTATCTAAGTAGGAAAGATTCCCAAAAGATTGCTTACTAACAATATACATGTTAAAAATATTTTACCAATATATATTACTGTTGGGATTTAATAACTAATATGGGAATACACAAAATGATCATTATATATAAAACTGAGCAAAAAAAAAAAAAAGACAAGTATAAATATTAAAACATCCTTACCACCATTGTCCGTCCTTTTCAGAGCACCGTCTTTGTGTGGACAGAGCTCGCATCTCTGCAAACAGTGAGAAACGTAGGCTGTGAGTACTATGTAAGCAGAAACTAGGTTTTTATTAAGTCAGTAAACAAATACACAATACTTCAAAATGAAACTTAACTTTTAATTTCATAATGGGGGAGTCTAAACAAAAGTTTGTCAAAAAAAAAAAAAAAAAAGAGTCAAAAACCCATGTTTTGTGCAAGCCTGGTGCGTACCGACAAGTTTTTTAAATGCTAACAACTCGTTTATAAAATCAAAAAGTTTACAATCATTTCAAACAAAAACATCTCTAATGGTTTATAATTACTTCTCATGAAAAAGTACAGAATGGCAGCTGGATAAAAATAAATATAATTTTTTTTTTATGTTCAGGAAAAATGTCGATATTTCTAAACAAGGAGTCAAAAATCTAACAGACAGCGCAAGTGTCCAGTCCTGTTGATCATAAGCAAAAATATATTTTATACATATCTGAAATGAATACAAATACTTATTTGATAAGATTTTTGTTTAATAATTATATTATATATTTATAATATAATATTTATAAAACTCAGCTCTGAGTGTGGAGGAAAATAATTATATATACACAGCGTTTTGTCTTGGATTAAACTGGTTTGTACTGGTCTGGTACTGGTTTGGCTGGTTTATGAATATAGCCTTGCCAATAAAGCAGGTCTAGCTGGTTGATGGCTGAAAACCAACACGCACTGCTCTCATTTAAGCCATTTTTCAAGCAGGGATTGCGCACACAGTATTTATGGTGGGTGTGAATTTGGAAAATATGTAGAATGAACAATAGCTAATATTATTCAATATAGCTAGCTTATATTTATGAAAGTCACTCTCCACATATGTACCAAGCAACAGCAAGAAAATAAAGAAAAAGCAAAAAAACAAAAACAAAGAAAACCTCTGTTATGATTCAAGTCTGCTGCCTTGTTAGTGGGACATCCATTATTACTAGCCACAAGCCCATGATGATCTTTTTTTTTTTTTATTATTAGTCTAGAAGAAAGTGGGTCTCAATTTCACAAGTCAAAATTGACCTTTATACAACTGGTACAAATAGTTGCATCCTTTTCCTTTAAGTGAAATGTTTATACTTTCACTGTTTCATACCACCATGACAAAAAGTCAAATATGTTCTTTCTGTAATCTTCTGCAAATGCTTAGATACTGAGCAGAAGGTAAAGGAGATAGCACTGGCAAACTTAAACAAGGTTCACAGCATTACAGGAAATGCATACGTTTGGTGCGAATACAGAATTCACCACAAAATGTCAACACAATGAGTTTCCTTTACAGGTTTCCTCTTTACGTGGACTCATTAGACCACTTTCATTTTCTGCCAGCTTAAAAATGTGCAGTCTGAGAACTGCTCAGCTTTCGTTTTTATTACTTGAGTGCATGCAGAACCATCACCTAAGTATTTTAAATGCAGTTCGATCTGAATGTTTACATACACCTAGGATGAAGACATTCAAATCAATGCTTTACGATGCCACATTTCATGCTACCAAATATTTCTAGTGTTCTTGGTCCCTCAATGTATTTGAGTGGCAAAGCCAAGCCTTTGGCTTTTGCTATACAATGATGACATTTGGGTTTGAGATCAGCTACTAGAGAATTTCAGCTTTCGTTTTTTTATTAATTACATGTAGATGCTTTAATAAAGTAGAAAATAGCACCTTATGTGGGAGAATATCTTTTTTTTAGGTGAGCAGAAGTATAGAATCAGACAGTCCTAAAGTAAAAACACTCAGTACCTAGCTGCATATCCCATGGTTGCGAGTAAGTCAGCATACCATTGACATTACCAAACTGATGCATCCTTCCAGGACCAAACCAAAAGATCCTTGAATTGTTGTTTGTTTTGGTGGGATTTTCCCTTCAGTTTCTTCTGCAGGAGGTGAAATACATGCTTAATTGGGTTAAGGTCTGGCGATTGCCAGTCTAAAACCTTCCATTGAAGAAGTTTTTTGTTGTGTTGGCAGTGTGTTTAGGGTCATTGTTTTGCTTGCATGATGAAGTTGCTCCCAATTAGAATGGGTGCATTTCTCTGCTAATTGGCAGACCGAATGTTTCTATACACTTAGTGAGCCTGTTTTAGAAGCAGCCATGAAAAAAAAAAACTGTGTATTAACTACACTGCATTTGACTGAAAACCTTGTATGTTTTGGATCATGAGCAGATCCTATCTTTCTCTATACTCTGCCTTTCCTTTACCTAAGTTAAGATCTTGGTTGATCTTGGTTATAAAACTTTTTGGCCTTGAATTCTTTGCGAATTCAAACCAGGCCTTCTAATTGATACTGATGATGAGCGGTTTGCATCTTGTGAAATGGTGTCTATATTTCTGCTTTCAAAAGTCATTATTAAACAGTTTATGTAAACCCTTTAGAATTTGGTTGTTTACACATCAGTGGTTTCTTTCTTTTTCAGGACATTCTAGAATAAGCTATTGCATTTTTCCTACTTTTTTTTTCAAGATTTTCATTATGGTCTAACCATTTAAACAACAAATTCAGACTTCACAAGGAAAATGCAAGGGATCAAACTACATTCAGAAGTGTAACAGGGTCAGGTTTGTGGAAGAGGATTGCAAGCAACAGCACTCATTTCCATATAATAAGATTACTACTTAAGCACACGTTTAAGTCACATATAGCCTCAACATCAATCATAAACATGATGACAGGCAGGTGACACACTTAAATAGACACTAGTTGCTGCAGCGTTTTGCCGTTGTGGTAAAAACAACCGAGTTTCTGGCCGGGCGGCAGATGTGTTATTCAATGTGCCGGGTGATAATCGAGCTTTGTAATGTTAATTAACAGATTAACACTTTTTCTGTTGAAAAATTCTGTTTCATTTGACGTACCATCTGCCAAAACACAGGAGAAGCTCAAAAAAAGAATTTTGTTAATGCCAATAATGCAAGACCACAGACAGGTTGTTTTCAAGAAAAGAACACAACAGCAATACAAAATCTGACATACAAATTAGTCCATTTAATCAAGCAAAAAAAAAAAAAAAGATACCACAGAATTAAATTGTGTGTTAGTAGCTGTACAGGCCAAGTATCTGAAGCTTTTTTGAGAACTATCCAAATTTACATCGTTTATCCCATTTATGCAGCTAGTTTTTTTCTGGGAGGTCCTGTTTTTTTTTTTTTCTGAAGGTACAGGAGTGATCCTTGTTTTACCGAACAACAGCACTGAAGTTTTGTTCATGTTTATAGAATACAGAAAGTCACACCGAGTCCATCAGCTAGTCTGAGTGACGTTACTCGAGAACTGGATTCATCTTGAAGCCAATATTTACATTAAAGTAAGGATGAAAAATGTCTTGCCTAATCATGTACATAAGAAATAACTAAGACTTGGTGCACATTTGAGTAGCTGTAACTAATACACACACTTACACAAGTGTAGGCAGGCAGAAAGACAAACTACCATTAGCTTTGCACTAATATCCTGGAAAGTATCACCACACTTCAGTGTACTCGCTTTTATTCATCTAGTGTTATTTGTACTGAATATTGTGAGTGATTTTTTTTTTTAGGAGTGGTAGATGCTGTTGCTTCACAAGAAACCCTTCCAAATTCTCGATGGCGATCCATCCGAATTCATCGCCTTCCAAATTTTCAACACTTCACTGAGGCGTTTATTAAATAAGAGAAAAATCTTTTAATTGGCAATCATTTTATACGAATGATTAATCATACTAAACTACAACTAAACATAGAATTAGAAACAACTCTATAAATATTAAAAGGATTTCACGCAGGCCTTGTAGATCTTTCAGAATACCGGAAACTCACCACTCGTGCTGCTCGCTCCTGAGATTCACATTTTCGGCAGAACCAGGGACCGGTTGGGACTTGGACAATTCCGTAACAAGCTGAAAAGTAAAAGAGTCAGATTTAGTCTAATACTGAAGAAAACTGTAGACAAGGAGTGTCTGCAAGAAACGCCAACAAGTAAAGCCTACGACAACTGCTATATGATAGTAGCTAACTGGTCTGTGAATACAAAATTAGGGAGAAATTGGCCTATTTGCATTGCATTCGTTTTAGTGCAGTGTCCCGTCTGATTCAGTCAAGTAAGTAATTGTTTTACAGGCTGCATGTGCTTGGAAAGATTACATCATACAAAGAGATTTAGTCCAACATGACAAGGACATGAAGGTAACTGGGTTGTTGACTTTGTAAACAGCGCAGTGAACATATGTTTACGCTTTACACTGGCCAATGGCAGCAATGGTATTCAGCACTACATCAAGATATACCAGGTTATATTTATGCATTTTCCCCTGCACACTGTAGTGAGATTGCTTTATAGATCCAGTTGTAAAGATTAAATGTGACAATGCTGTAGAGATGGATCTATGGTGTAAGGGCAATTAACGGTAGGAATGTCAGCAAATTACAATCAAGAGTTCACTACGTTCGAGTGCTTTCAAGATCTAAAATTCAAAACTTTGTCTTCCAGTCGAAGATGAACAAAGATCATGTTCGTTTTTCCATCACACGGGCAAATTTGACAGTTTCGTGTCACCTACACTTTATATAAAACATGGTCTACAAGCAGAATTGGGGAAACAATTACAGTCAACCTCTGATTAATTCATGGTTCGGAACTCGCGGGGAATCCGCAGCGGGATCGAATGTTGAGGAACGTTGGGAATACCATTTTAAACCATGTATTTGGTGAAATACTGTACATTTATAAAGTGACAATATAGATAGATAATGTCTAAATGAATTCACTAAGGTACCATAGTGGCTGGGGGGTCGGGGGTCCAATGACTTTGCGTCCAAAGATTTGCAGATGTTCAAAAGTTCCCTGAGGACCACTGTATACTCCATTTAATGTGTCAAAAATAAAGGCCTGTCTGACATAAGCTAACTTTATTGCTGTTTGCAGACTATTAAATTTATATTGACAAAAGACTGTTGGCTTTGGCGTTGATAGCTACTCCATACCTGGTCCTACATTTCAACAAGCCCATCTGCTTGATTAATTAAAGGATTTTGGGCTAAGGGAGCACTGCTGAGTAGGAATTCATGTGTAACTTCTGTTTTCTTCCCTATCAATCAAATAACTGTTGCCAATCATGTGCAATACATGTGAGCTCATGTATGTGGAAGAGGGCAGATAATGCTTTTCTCAGTGTTATGCTGCCCTGTGACAATGTTTAAACTGGCTTCACGTGTCTATGAGGACAGATTGTTGACTATATAAGGACTGCCATATGATAAAGTAGAGCCGGATGGTGAAAAGAAATTGGGAAATTACCAAATTGGGAGGAAAATGGCAGTAAAAATTGATCTAAAGCCCTATACGGATTGGGTTATATTTATATTAAGAGGTATTTAGAAGGATTACAGTGAATTGTGTCTTCTATTTAACAGACCAGTAGAAATAACTCCAGGTAAATGATGTCATCCACATCTGATCTTACAGTTTGGTCAAAATTCCTGTATATGTAGTGGAAAAACAGGGTTTGCACTTTTTCCTTCAGTACAGTTCAGTATTCGGGTTTTATCTCCCATCAAAACAAAAGCGAACCGAAGAACTGGTCAGGATAACACAACAACGAAATACAGATGCCATTTGAAAGGCTGCGTTAGAGAAGCCAAACTTTAGAGATTTCGGGTATTGAGATCAAAACTTCGCTCTATACATGTGATCGACTTCGCACAAATCTTTGTGACCCGAATGCCCTGCAACAAGAAGCAACAATTTTTACTCACACCAATGTGTACATTGTGAAGATACTCCTATCTACGTTACATGCCAGAGGTCGCTTATCCTATGCACTACATATGGTACAGTGGCACCATTATTCAACGGGTATACAATAAACAAATCTAATCTCACCAAATATACAATTACTGACCTAATTATAATCAAAAATACTGGTTTAATATCTAAAATTAACTCTGTGGTCGAGTCAAATAGTCAGACCCTAAAACCATGATATTTTAGACTAACTTAGATTAAAAAGACTATCATCTTTACATCATTCGCTTTGATGCTGCACATCTGGAGCATGTGCAGGCGTGTGACGTGACAGGAAATCAGGTGGTGTGAAGAGAAGAAAACGTGTTCGCTATTGTAATGGATGCCATATTGGTTCTTTCTGACTCAGTTGGTTCTCAGGCCTATTTCTCTACAGTTCACCCTAAACTAGAATCGGGACAATCTGTGTTTATACTATTTCTACAGAAGAATTCGACATCTCTTCCACAGAGAGAAGGTTTCTTCCCCATACGTTGTGTCCTGTTGGATTGGCTGCATTGAGAACATTCCATGGAAAAAAAAAGTGTCTCCTAAATATTTAATCACCAATAAGGTCAAGGATGTATCTTATAAAATACTTCATCTTTTCTATCCCGCAAAGCTTTATTTCAAAAAGATATTTCCAGACATCGACCTTTTATGTTCCTTTTGTGGTGCTGAGGATGAAATTGTTTTTTATCTCTTCTAGGAATGTGCATGTACGGCAAGTCTGTATGTGTTTCTCTGTGTCATACAAAGAGGTTCTGACTGGTTACCGTGACTGATATAAACAAAAATATATATAATTTTATTTTTTTAACCGATTCATTTTTCAAGCAAGTACAGGTATAAAATTTCAGTGTGCTAAGTGCTCATTTTTTCTGTATTTTGTTTAAAACTTAAATTTTAAATCCTACCTCTACACTCTGACTACCTCCAGCAACTCTAAAGCCATTAAGACTGTCACTGTGTCATCTGTATGATATTTTTGCACATTTATAATATAAAGTTTCTTTTTCATAACCCTGGAAATGTTGCATATCTTTTTGGCTTATAAAACAAAAATACAAATATAAAGAATATATTGTATATTCATGCATACAATATATACAATGTACACTCATTGATATTTTAGTGATGCACAGTAGGTATTGTTTAAAATAAAAATAAAAAAGTATTGCATGTGAGCAAAGCTGCACTGCTTGCAAGCATGCTGAGGTAAGAAGAGCCGAGAATAACTGACCTAATAACCCAAATAATGAGTTGTAAGTGTATAAATAATCACACATTTCTCTGCATATTATATATTGTGTCTTATACACATCTTACACTAAAGCAAACAACCAGATCTACTATATTTCATCTTCTATTATTTAATATTGTTTTATAGCACCAGCACACCAGGACAAATTCCTTGTACATGCAACCAATGATATTTTGTAATGACGGTGAGTTTGATTGTTTAAATTTCTCTATATTTTCTCCTATATTGTCTAATATATATACACATGCATGATCTATATATGTGTACATCCATTACATATACACAAACACAATGCTGCTATTCGCACTTCTACATATGACAATGAAGATCAATAGAGAGATCTACAGACAGACAACTTTGTCACTGCACAGTACAGGTACACAGCAACAAAATGCTGTTTAGCATCAATAGTCGCAATTGCACAATTTGACAACTGCAGCTGGTACACGTGTGTATGTATGCATATATGGGCTAGATAATGATGTGCATAAGACAATATATGTAGAGAAATATGGGACATAAATGTACAATATCAAAGTTGTATCTATATCTATAGGATTATGATATAACTACAAATTACACATTACACCCATCAACTAACACAGCAGCCCACAGTGCTACAACTCTCTATGTTTAGTAATGATTTATTTTCAGTTCTCAGAAAAGTAATTTGGCAGTTAAACGAGGTGATCTAGTTGAATAACTCCCCAAACACGAAATACTGCAAACCAAAAACAACTCTTCGGCTTCGATCTTGTAAATCTTTCCATATTCTGTTACCAAAACATGTGGCAATCTCCAGACAACGTGCATTTTCCCCCCTACGCGTATTCGAACAAGTCCCGCCTACTTCGCTATGATTGGCTAGTTCCGGGTTGTCCCCTGGGCTGTGATTGGTTAACATTTTGTAATCATAACTACCAGGCTTTCCAGCCAATACAAACGAGCCGGCAAAATCTGCCGGAATACGGGTGGTGGGGGAAAAAATATACTGCGAACTCAGGCGCCTAGAGATAGCTAGCGTATTAGCTTAGCACGCGAATTAGCTTAGCATCAGAGCGATCGAAGCCCAAAGATCCGAATCAGACGTGTGGCCTTTTCAACATCGACATGGTTGATTCTGAATTGATTAAAACACGGTTATAAGGTGGACGAGACCCTGGTTTAGGTGTACCTTGATGCACGGCGACGTTACAGCCGTGTCCGTCGCAGTAAACCAGCGGGTTTTCGGCCCAGCCTCTCTCATCCGAACACACGCAGCAGCCTCCAATCATCTCCTTCATGATAGCGGCCCAATAGTCGCCAAAACCACCAACCTCCAGAAATCAAACCTCCAGATGTTTAGATCGAGTCCTCCTCGTCACGAATATCCAACATCCATTCCGACCATAAGTCCATATTTGATGGCGTCTCCTTCACATTAGCGTCCGCAGGGTCGCAGGATCCCGTCAAGGCAAATCAAAAAGGTGGAAAAATTAAAACGTACAAAACGCCTGGCTCAGGTTTTAGTCCGTGTATCTAATTTCAGTTTCGTCGAAAAGTCATACTGTTTGATTCTTACGATCTAAATCGCTATTTTTGTTTTGTTCAACACACAAACCCGAAGGCTCTCGGGAAGTAATTGCGCGATGTGCGCATGCGCAGAACAAGCAACGCTAGAGGAACTGATTGGTGGCAGCAGCAGAAGGCCTTCGAGTGTATTAGAGGGCAAACACATACTCAAGCCTTTCTTTTTTACTCTTTCACTTAATCGTAGTAACTTCAAATTTGTCTTCAATTCATTTCGCATTCATTTGCGTTCAGTAAAATCACACCCTGAATCTTTAGACCCTTGTATTGTTTCCTGCATTATAGTGAAATATCAGTTTTATTTGTAGAACACTTCTAACAATGTCCCCATTTTTGTTTTTACAGAAATAAATAGGTTATAATATATGAATTTATATGTTAGTTCCAATAAGCTTACCCTTATAACTTATATGCGTAATAGGTCAGCGGTGACCATGACAAGGGAAAATTAAAAAGACTAAGATATAAAGGGAACCCGTCCTCATCTGGGTAACACAGAATAACCATTCATTATACTTCATTATTAAATTTTTTAAATTGCGGTACTGAGACATTTTAAAGATCGCTTTTGACAAAAGAAAAAACACAAGGTTGCATTGGATATTCAATTAGATGCAAAACACCAGATTTGTTTACACTTGTTTATCATGTCGAGGATGGACAGACAGGCAACTATGTTTGTGTTTACAAAGAAATGGCAATTAATTAAGTGCTGATTTTGCATATATATATATATATATATATATATATATATATATATATATATATATATATATATATATATATATATATATATATGAAGACTTGTAGGACACCTTGTATTTATTTCAATATGATAGCCTCGGTTTAAGTTTTGTGTTCATTTGGATAAAATGGAGTTTTAGATGCACAGGACTTTGACACCGCTTGTTAAGTCTGCTGGAAATACTGTATGTAACCAAACAAACTATTATAATATCTGGTGCATCATCTGTGACATTGTTGTTAACAAATTTATGTAGAATTTCAATGTACAAAACCACTTGATCATTCAATCGTTCCTTTATTTATCTTCAATAATCATTTAATCTCACTTAAAAAAGTGTGTGGAACCTCAGAGCGTGTAAGGGTTTGAAGGAAGACACGGGGAGCATATTAACTGAGCAAATACCCCCTTTATTTCAACATTTTTTATGCACTTTGCAGCACTTCTTCACCTCTTAGATCTTTTAGGTTTCTCCCTAGTTACAGCCAAATCTGAAATTAAAAGACAACAGGGCTAAGTAGACAGGCTGTAATAATTCAATGGCGAGAATCATTAACATGTTACTGGCCAATCTATAGCAGGGAACACACAATTTTTTTTTTTTTTTTTACACTTAGACAAATTAGCATAGTCAGTCTAATTACACCCAGATGATGATGGGTTCCCTCTTGAGTCTGGTTCCTCTCAAGGTTTCTTCCTTATGCCATCACGGGAAGTTTTTCCTTGCCACAGTCGCCACCGGCTCCCTCATCAGGGACAAACTTACACTTATAAAGAACTTATTCATTTTTTATCACCGCATTATCTGTGTAAAGCTGCTTTGAGACAATGTTCATTGTTAAAAGCGCTATACAAATAAAAATAAATTGAATCAAAAAGATCACAGATCGAGAAATGTCAAATATATTAATTAATAGTTAAAAGAATATGAAGGACTATGGTATATTCAAACTGGTATATAATGACAAAATGGTCATATAGTACCATACATCAAAAATAAATAACAAGTTATTGCACTTTTGCTTTAATTATGAACTTGTTGATAGAAAAAAAAAAGTTTTTAATGTCATGTTTAAATCATGATCATGTTTTGATATTATCGAAATGTATTTTAGCTTTCAGAACCGTGATTTTCTCATTAGTAGCGCCCATTCTGTTCATCGTGCATTAAACAGCATTATTGCCCCTGACAAGGCTGCAATCAATTCTCTTTCCAATTTGTCTAAGTTAAGGAACCTGAGACGACAGCTGTATATATGATGAAACAAACCAGATGTAGAAATACTACAGACACTGATGGAGTATTAACGATGACCATATTGAGCAAATTAGTGATCACCAATCCTTCTCCTGCAAATCCACCTTCCTACAGAATTCAGTTTCAGCCCAGTTCTCTGGGGCTAATTTGGATCATCAGGTAGAATGATAATCTGGGGCAGGTGTGTTCGCTTATCAGGAGGTTAATAGAGAAAATGTCAGACACCATACAACTTAAATATCCCAGTTTAGCCACATAGGCAAGTCAGTTATGGCAATATATTGTAACTTAATAATCACCATTATGTTTTTCATGTCATCTAGGGGCTGAGCCAATATAGCAGAATTCAACCAAATATATATCTACTGCATTTTTACTTTCAAATTATGGACAGAATCGAGGCCTGCCTGATATATACATATTTTCTTTACGTTAAGTTGTGGTTGTGTTTTAGCAGCCACATTCACATCACCGTCATTTACAGTGTGGTCTGTGGGCCAGAAAAGAGTGGTAAGTGTGGGCCAGCTTTGGACCATCACTCATTTGCTGTGGTAAATGTCAATGAACAGGCCTGGCACTGGTCTAAATAAAGTAAACTTCTATTAAAATAGCTTAGAGGATCTACACCAAGATTCAACTGTCTAAAAATTGTGTTTTAGAGTTAAACCTAATAGGTCAGTTTCAAGTATTGTGAACAATCTGCTCTATTATTCTACCACCGAGCAACCTGATATTAATCCCCCCAAATAGCTTTATATCAGAAATAGATATGGCATAGTGTACTTGCAACATCCGTAAGTAAGAAACACAATACAAGACTGGTTTTAAGGGGCCCCATCATTGTTAAATTGTAATGTAAAGTACATTAGTCTAACCTACATTAGAATACTCATGTTTCAAATGATAGTTAACTAAATAGACACATTTTGGTTAACTCTTACTATAAAACAATTGAAAAATCGTTATGTATGTCCACGAAAAGGTTGTTTTTAGGTAATTTTATGAGTCATAATGATACATTCATGGTATTTCACACGTTTATACCTATTCCTAATTTGCAATTTGGTAAAATAATGCTATTATAATGCATTGGGGAAAAGATTTTGACCCCCTGGAATCAGTTTAGCAGGAAATAATGCTAACTAAAATGCTGCTCATAATACTCATGTTTGAGTGGTTTCAGCTCAAGCAGCAGTACAGGAAATCCTTCATAACAATCACTATCATATTGTACATCTTTTCCACCCTGTTTAATATATGCAATAATGCAACATTTTTCTCCACACTGTATTTATTATTTGGTCTCTTGACAGTCACTTCATGATTATTTGCAATAAAATCACTTTATTTTTTCTTCACTTAGTTAACTGTTGAATAAACGCAATGTGTGTATGTAACAATGGTATCGGAATAGGTATTTTACATTAGTTTTCATATTTGTTTATATTCTCGATTCATTTAACATTTGGTTTGAGACAAAAAATGCTAACAGTTTATAATATAACTGTGAATAAAAACTTTTTGGAGCGTTTGCTTGATCTGGAACTGGAATCTGTATTTGTATATAAACCTATTTGACCAATGCCTCCCCCACATTCCATTACATGAATGCGCTCATATATGCAATATATGAAACTAACGTTTTCAAAAATATTGCTTAAACATAAACATATCCATGTATGCTACACATGAATATACATCAACCCAGCCTTCTAGTGCAACCCAGTTTCCTGGCTAGTGTGTGTTCTATTTGATAGTCACTGTGGGTGTGTGGGTTTTTGTTTAAACCCAGTCATTTTCAAGTGTGGGTTGGTGCTCATCCTGTGTACTTAATGCCCAAACCCTGTTATTCTAGTAGTAATAGCAGTTATTATTTGTTTCACAAATTATAAGCCAAAATGTCTGGTTGCTTCAACACAGCATTTGCCGTGATGTTCTACCAAACCGTGTCTGTCAATAATAGGCAGAATAGGCAACATGGTAACATTTTAATAAAAAAAAATGTTTATATTGATGTTCATGTCCTCTTCACTGGGAAATATGAGTTCTGACTTCAATCTACTGAGATCTCCATGAGATCAGATGCTTATTTTTTTATATTCTAATATATTCTCAATCTTATGATATAAATTTAGTAAGTAAAGACTAAATAAAGTATATGTTATCCAATACCTATATTATTCCTACTCATTACATGTACAAAAAAGATTTATTCACATTCAGCAAACAATTAATCCTGGTCAGAGTCTCAATAGATTCAGAACTTTTTTACAGAATAACCCAAATGAGGTTAGGATGCTGGTTTAAATAACATCCTGCACATTCACTCACACACTCATAGCCAAGTTACCTCCAGAAATGTTCTTCAGACATTTCCTCCAAAAAAAAAAAAAAAAAACTGGAGATTTCAGATAGAAGTCAGGTAACTAAAGCTCAGTGTATGCCCAAAGCTCACATTTTATTGCAAGTTGTAATTTTATATAATAATATTTCAGTAGTTTCATAGTTTTATTCATATTTTTTAATTATTAGTTTTTATTGATTGCAGATTTTAGCACATTAGGTTTATTGTAGGTGCTGATGACTTGCATAAAATGTAAACAACAATGAGTCGCATATCTAATGCAAGAACCAATTTTATGTGGTCGTCAGTAAATAGGCATTTTGAAGGACATAAAATTACAAAATATAAACAGATGTACGAGGTAGAAATGTTACAATTCAACCATTTAGCTTTAGAAATTAAGTAATTGTTTTTTTAGCTAATTCGTTCAAATGTAAGAAGAAAAAATGAACACAAAAAGTCAAAATATAAAAAATAAATGAACACATTGTACTTGCACTCGGTCTTCACTCCTGCTCTGGTCTTCATGCACATACCTACCATCCTCTCATGGTATCTGTGTAAAATGATACAGGCATGCACTGACCTCAGCAGCCTAGCATTGTAAATAATTTCTTAAGCACAGAGAAGAGTCAGGAGGTTTGGGTGTGAGGTTTACAGTGTGTCAATTCTTATACATTGCACACATACATACTACTCTCAGCTGGATGTTTCCTTGGATCCTGTACATGCACCATCAAAATGTATACTGTATAATCAAATCATTGATTACCAACTTTCTTCACACTAGTTGAGAAGTTAAAAGTAATAAATCCACAGGTCTCTCTGTTATCAATCCAGGTCTCTTCAAACTGCTGTTAAGAACTACCAGGCATTTTCACCAGTTCTAATCACATGTGACCCTGGAGACTCAATTGTACTTCTGGCTGGGGAATTTTTTTTTGACTGTTTAATGTCAAAGCCTTTATAACAGATCACACCACAGAAACATCACCATAAATAGTGATTCAATATAAAATTGGCGAGAGTAGGGAATGAATCATCCATAGCAAAAAATAAAATAAAATAATTTTTTTGGGGGGCTGTTAAATCTTTTGGAGATAAAGATACATATTACAGACATGAAAGATATGCCTCTCAATATACCCCTTAGTGAGAAGAAAATTTACACAAACCTATTTTTGAGGGCATAGTAACCTTTTTTTCTCCATACAGTATTTTGCAGTAGCTTGGAAAATAGTTGCTATTTTGTATACAGATTTTTTTTTCTTTCAGCCGCAATTTACATTTTTACGTGTAAATAATTTCACACATCCACCATTAAATTGCCATTAAACCGAAATAGATTTGCTCAAACCCCAAGCTCCATTTGGTAATTTGGTCTTTGTTTTCAGATCTGAACCAATTTTTGAAACAGGAAAAAAGCGATAAAAACCCCACTAATTTTATGATGTAAAATTTAAACATTTCAAGATTTAAGGGACTTTATAAATCAAGAGGCAAGAACCTTTTATTTTTTGTTCATGTCACACTTCAGTTGCATCAATTACCTTCAGTAACCACTTTGTAAGGGTCTCAACGGCTGTAAAACATATCTTGAAAACACAGTACACACACATTAACATCCTCACTTACATCTAGGGGTATTTAGGCAGGCCAGTCAACCTGTTTTTATGATTTTTGCAGGTGAGAGAATGCCATGTAACCTGGTGGAAACAGGGATAGCATGCACAATTATTTACAGACAATAACCCAACCTCAGGACCAACACTAGGACCCTGGAGTTTTATTGTAATGTCTACATTTAAATTACACTCAACTTCAGATTTGTTTAATGTCCAAATTAATGAAAGAGCCTAAAGCTACTG
>NC_139598.1:7018061-7023061 GCF_946808225.1 Silurus aristotelis | reverse complement strand
GTAGTGGGATATAGTAGTGTGATACAGTAGTGTGTATAGTAGTGTGTTGTAGTGTGTATAGTAGTGTGATACAGTAGTGTGTATAGTAGTGTGTTGTAGTGTGTATAGTAATGGGATATAGTAGTGTGTGTAGTAGTGTGTTGTAGTGTGTATAGTAGTGTGTTGTAGTGTGTATAGTAGTGTGTTGTAGTGTGTATAGTAGTGGGATATAGTAGTGTGATACAGTAGTGTGTATAGTAGTGTGTTGTAGTGTGTATAGTAGTGTGATACAGTAGTGTGTATAGTAGTGTGTTGTAGTGTGTATAGTAATGGGATATAGTAGTGTGTGTAGTAGTGTGTTGTAGTGTGTATAGTAGTGTGTTGTAGTGTGTATAGTAGTGTGATACAGTAGTGTGTATAGTAGTGTGTTGTAGTGTGTATAGTAATGGGATGTAGTAGTGTGTGTAGTAGTGTGTTGTAGTGTGTATAGTAGTGTGATACAGTAGTGTGTATAGTAGTGTGTATACTAGTGTGTATACTAGTGTGTTGTAGTGTGTATAGTAGTGTGATACAGTAGTGTGTATAGTAGTGTGTTGTAGTGTGTATAGTAGTGTTATATAGTAGTGTGATACAGTAGTGTGTTGTAGTGTGTATAGTAGTGTGATATAGTAGTGGGATATTCTTTACTCTAGTATTTGAAATGATGCAGTGAAATCCAGCTGATCAGTAAAACACACTATGTGCTAACAGACACAAAAACCGGTGCATTACGTGTTGGGTGTTTTTTTTTCCTCTTTACTGCAGAAATCGGGAAGCCCCACAGAGGGTCTCAGAGGCGCACAGGGAGGGGTTAAAGGGGGAATTGCCTATGGCACGAGCTGGGCTTTTACGCAAAGACTTCTGGGTAACGTAGGGGCGCTCGCGCGCTTGCATGCACACATATACACAATAGAAGTAACACACGACATGGCAGGGTGAAAGGTTACGGCCGCCCACCCCCCAACTGTCTTTTTTTCTTTCTGTCTCTCTCTCTCACACACACTCACTCACAGACACACACACACACTCACTCAGGGCGGCTTCAAGTTGCAAATAATCAATGTCTGTGCTTGAAGCTGGGAGAAGGAAACTACTTGGATGGAGAAATATATATATATATATATATATATATATATATATATATATATATATATATATATATATATATATATATATATATATATATAAAATATGTGGGAAAGTGGGAAGACAATTTAATACGTGCATGATCTGAGCCTAAGCTTTATTCTTTGCTGAGTTGCAGCAAATTTTTATTAATTATTGAAATGATTTATTTACTTGCTTGCTTATTATAGCAGAGTCTAAATATACAGTTTAATTAATCCAGAGGTGTATTCTTTCTAGACAGCTTAATGCTTGGTATATTTTTTTTTATTTTTTTTTATTCATAATTAATTGATATGATGGCATGTATGAAAACTCTTAATTGCTAAACACAAAATGAATCACTGCACAAAAGGATGATAAAAAAAAATGCCGCACTTTTAGACTCATAGATTGTGTGTGTGTCGTGTGTGTGTGTGTGTGTGTGTGTGTGTGTGTGTGTGTGTGTGTGTGTGTGTGTGTGTGTGTGTGTGTGTGTGTGTGGTAGTCTTTTAAAGATTGAAATTAAAGGCAATTGCTACAACATTTAGCATGTAATCTATTTAATCTAATTGTTGGTCTATTTTTTTTATTTTATTTTTTTGTGGTAAAAAAAAAATGTAATGAAAAGCTCGTGGTTTTAGAGTAAAACTGAAGTAGTGTGTTGGGCGCTGGATATATTTTTTTTGGGGGGGGAAAGGGATACGGACTGTGGGGGAAACAGAAATGGAAAAAAAATGTCTGCTTTTCCTTTGTTCTGCTTTTTGTTCGAGGATTTTACCTCCGAAATCCATCAAATCTCACAATGTTCTTCATCAAACTTTATGCTGATGGGTACATTTTATGCTGAAAATTTACTCTCACCTGTGATGATATAAAAAAGAGCAGCGAAAACTCTTCTTTTTTTTTTTTTTCATTTGCCGAAAAAAGCGTCGTGTTTTTCCTCGAGCTGCGGTGGAGAGCAGTGCGGACCCCCCACTTCGGATGTGTGTGTGTGTGTGTGTGTCGGTCGTGTCTCATTCTCTGCACCCAGACTAAAGACGAGAGTCCAAGCACAGTAGATGTGTTTCCTTTTAGGTAATTAAATGTAAACTACACATTAATATCTTGTGTTAATCCGTGAACACTTCACCTTAACGTGACGCACGGATCTGCGCGCAAACAGCACACGTTTTTTGGGTCTCCATGTGGCAGTGTGTATTTGAGGCTAAATCGCTCTCACTGCTCTTGAATGGAAAAAGTGGGTGTAGTACATTTGAAGATTTCTGTGATTGCCCTGCTGTAGAGCTGTTGTTTAAATCATCTCCAATCAGCCTGCAAAATTCATCGCTCATATTCCTGTTAGCAACAAATAAGCGCTTAGAGGAACAAAAAAAAAAAAAAAAAAGGCACCACAAAATGAAAAGAAAAAAAAAAAGGAAAAATAGCTTGTGTTTTACTCGGAAGTAGAACGAGTTGATTTTTTGTTTCTTATTTATTAAAGCAGTGTGCGGCATCTGGACCAAAGCGACGCATTGATACTGAAGACATTTTGTCCAGCACATGTTTAATAACCTATTGTTTTATTGTGACTACCAATACAAGGCCACCGAGATGGAAAGAGGCTTTGAGTAAAGACCTTATCTGTTCCTGCAGAGTCACCACGAACAGGAAGCCTGGTTCTGCTCAACTTCGTGCAATTCACACTTTATTACACTGTACAGTATTTGGTGACTGTGCTTTTTTTTTTTTTTTTTTTTTTGGGGGGGGGGGGGTGTATCGAGTGTGTGTTCATTGTATTAATTGCACAGCTGAATTTTTATATCTCGTGTTTTACACCAGATCAGCACAAATCAACAAGCACACACATACAACATTAACGTGCACACACACGGATACACACGCGGATCAACCTTTATCGTTCACGTCACAATTTGGGAAATTTTTTTCTTGTGCCTTACAAAATTAATAAAACCTCGGAAAAAAATACGAGGGGATATAAATATAAAATTCTTAATAATATTTATTTTAAAAAAAACGCAATATTATGAATTGTATACATTTTATATTTTACAAAAGTAGCAACAATCTAAATAAAAAATTAAAATTAAAAAACCAAAAGACATGCAGATGATTGGATGGTTGGAGATTTGTACAATATCCGACGTCCGAACACTTTTGGGATTGGAGTTGGGGGATACAGTTCGTCTAAAGAGTGGGGGTCCGGGAATTTCTTAAGAGTTCATTATTTTGAAATAATATTGATCGATCATGTATATCAAAATAACACATCATCACCAAATCTGTTTTTATATATATATATATATATATATATATATATATATATATATATATATATATATATATATATATATATATATATATATATATATATATATATATATAGTCTTGTATATTACAAAACATAACTCAGGGAAGATCTGTTTTATACTGTGTTTTGTTTATAAGCCTCTTCTATGACCTTTGGTCTCCGATTTCCCCCTTTGAATTCATTCAAGGTCTAAAGAGAGACACTCATTTGCGCTGTTTGAGTACGAGCTTAATGGGTTTTGGGGGTTTTGTTCACGTCTTTATAGCCCAGTGTTGCTCATACACACCTTATACGTAACCAGATGTACAGTGGCCACGTGTGTTTAGAGATTTGTAAGTTTTGAAGGATTCTGAAATCTAGAAAACGTAGACATCATGCGGGGGAAAAACTTCCTTTTCCCCCTTACAGGGTTGTGTAACACAAGGCATCAGTGTTAGTTTAGTTTCTTATTCTCAATTTGACTGTAAATTAATTCAATAGATTTGGACACAATGTAGTTTGTGGTAAGAGAGAGTAGAGCAATATATGATGTAAATTGTTTTTACATTTAATTGGTGATATTTTTCATCACAATCATCGTCGTCGTTGTTATTGTTTTTATTTCAACTTGTTTCGACGTTAAAATCAGTCTGATATTTTTTTTGGAACGCTTTTATTTATTTTAAAATAAATGGCACTGAGTACACATAGAGTTGATCTTAGGGTTTTAATGTTAAGCCCTTTAAACTGCGTTACATTATTTTGCATAAAAATAAATCATAAATAGTTAAAATCACCCATGTTAATAAACACTCCATCATTAATTGGCCATAATAACACATAACGCTTAAATTCCCCTCATTGTTTCCCCAGAGACAACACGCTACATTAATTTCGGACATGAAAGAACGAACGAATGAATGAGTAAATGAATGAATGAATGAATGAATGAATGAATGAATGAATGAATGAATGAATGAACCGATCTGCTTTCAATAGTGAATAAGACAGACATTTCTCCAGTATTATACACAGTGTTTTGACTGATGGCAAAGCGCAGCATGGAGTTATTGATCTCTCTCTCTCTCTCTCTCTCTCTCTCTCTCTCTCTCTCTCTCTCTCTCGCTCTCTCTCTCTCTCTCTCTCTCTCTCTCTCTCTCTCTCTCTCTCTCTCTCTCTCTCTCTCTCTCTCGCTCTCTGTCTTTCTCTCTATCTCATGTCACGTATATGTCAGTACATACGCCCAAAACGAGGAAGAGGGGAATGGTTCATGAACACACACACACACACACACACACACACACACACCACACACACACACACACACACCACACACACACACACACACACGCACTATAGGAAATGAAGAAACGACTCGACTCGATATATGAAAACATTAATGGAAAAGTATATGAAAATGTTCTCTCACTGTCAGTCATTCACACACACACACACACACATAATACACACACACACACACACACACACACACACACACACACACACACACACACACACACACACACACACGCACGCACACACACACACACGCACACATTCAGGATCTCTCAGCCTTCTCGTGTTTTTT
>NC_139598.1:7016019-7017861 GCF_946808225.1 Silurus aristotelis | reverse complement strand
CGTGGCTCCACAAATGGTCGACTTTTCCAACGAGCCAAAGACAACCGAACATCTGAGTGGTAGAAATAAATATGTAAGTTTTACACCCTGTGCAAATGGAAAGGTGTTTCCACAACAAAGAGCGTCAGGATACCAAGCAGTCTGCAATCAGGACAAAGACACCGGCGTTTCTGCGGCTCTCGAGAGCAATTATTTGGAAGGTGCACATTCAAAAAAAGATGCAAAAACAGTCATCTGCCTCAAGCAACCATCACCTCTCAAAACAGTTAAGACGGAGACTGAGGAATTCACCACACACACAAACCTGGACACTACAGGAGACACGAAACTCAACCACGTTAAAATCAAAGTCGAGGACACTTTTGATGACTATGAATATGCAACCCAAGAACACGCTTATAAATGCAAGGAGACATACGATGAAAACGAAGACGCTTTGTTTCTCAGTACTGATCATTCAGATCGTGCTAAAGATGGCAGACAAACATTTCCCCCTCCTTCCAAACAGGAACCAAGCAGCACTTTAAACACTCAAGGGGATTACAAAAACGCAAGGTTCAGGAAAAGCTACCGGACACCAGGTTGGGGAAAAAAGGCAGAAAATGTGAAGACAAATGCGAAGGTGGACAGGAGTCCTAGACCTACTGGCAAATGTGGGAGCAAGAGAACTGCAACCCAACATGCATCTTCTTTAAAAACAACTTTTAACTTCATGGCGAATTTTCCATGCCCTCCGTCTCTGATCGTCGGCAGTGATGGAGATTTGAGTCCTGCTTACTCTTTAACCTCTTTCAGGACTAACCAGGTGCCTCATCCTTCTCATCCGGTGTGGACATGGCAGCTCGGCACTTCTGTTATACCTCCTCACTTAAACCAGAGATTCAGGAAAACAACATAAGCCAACTTTTGAGAGGTCAAGTCTTCAAGGCACTGATAGTTATTGTATTTTTTTTGGTTGTTTCGGTGGGCATGCAGGAGGCCTACACCTCCATGTTGACGTGCTAAAGAACCCCAGGATCACTGTGGACGTTTGGAAAATTTTCATTAACAATTGCAATGTTGTGGATGTTTACTATACGACCTGTTGGAATTTTAAACGACATGCCTAAGAATTTTGGAATAGACAGACCTATCCAATTTTTTTCCAGGAAAGCTTGACTTTGACTATTAATATCATCTCTTGCGTTTTTTTGTAACTTGCAGATTCCAAATATTTTCCCAAACATTCACAATAACAGTTAAACTTATTGGAGGTATACACTTTGGACCGGGTTTACGTATTTATTCAAGGGCTGAAGCCTAGTTGGTCCAGACTCCCGTCCCATACTGCGCCGTCCCCCTAACACACACACACACACACACACACACACACACACACACACCCCACAACAATAACAGAAAGGCCCTGGACGATTGACAATCAGGAGCTGTTTGGATTTGCACGAAGTTGAGAAAAGGGAAGAAACTCCAAATCGATGTAAAGGCATTGATAGTCTTGGAGCTGAAGCACAGATTTGACTATGCATTGCTACAATGCTGTAATGCTCCATAATAGGCTGGTAATTTATATATATATTTTTACATTCTTCAGAATTCTTTCCACCTGGACATGAATGAAGTTGCAATGTGACTTACATTTTAATTAGACCAAGTAATTATTGTAATTAGGTTCACTTGGCCTAGTTATTCGGTGCTCTTTTTGCTTGGTTTAGCTAAAATGATATTTGACCCTTTTTGTGGCAAATTCTTTCTTCTTCTTTTTTTTTTTTTTTTTTTTTTTTGTTAATCAAAGACAGCTTTAAACACAATGTGGTCTTCATGCAGCCATGATAATGTGAACAA